>NW_006160211.1:81773-91640 GCF_000334495.1 Tupaia belangeri chinensis
AGTCCATCTACTTGGAATAACAGAAAGAGAACTGAACTGACCATGCAGAGATTGTTCTCTCATTCACATTCTACCATTAAAGAGTTAATAGGAAGCAGGGCCAGCAGGTAGAGTGGTGGTTAAGGGGCTAAGTGGTGGGACTCCCACATGGCTTACTACAGTTGGAGTCTGGACCTGGCAGCTAGCTTTCTCACATTCCCTCTCTGGTGTCATGTGTCCTATAACAATTTAAAAAAATAATAATAATAAACAAAATTATAATAAATAAATCTTTTAAAATAACAGTTATAAGAGACAAGTAAACCACAATGTCCTGATCTGAAAAATGAACTTTAAAATAGTGGGGCTACTTTTCCCATCCAGGTTTCACATAGAAGATTCAATGTAAATCTTATATAACAAAACACATTTTGGAATATATATGTATGAACACAAGCTTATACACATGTAGAACTTGAATTCCAAACCATAGTTTTGAATCTCCCAAACAAAAATATTTTCAAAATATATGTTTAAAAAAATGTACATCCTGGGACCAGCAGTTGGCATAATGGCTATATCGCTGGACTCCCATGTAGTCAACCATGGTTCAAGTCTCAGACCTGGTGGCTTAAACTCATGCTGGGCACATGTACCTGCATTCCCAAAATCCCAAGAGGAGAATAGAGGAAAAGGGATTGCAGCATGGCCACCCCTCTGGAGGGGAGATTTCTCGCTTTCTGTCTCTCTCTCTCTGTCTTTCTGGCAAATGCACGTGCCCTATAGCAAAAATCTCTCCAAAAAAAAGTACATCCTAACAATGACCAAATTCTAATAAGGTATTATAGTAAAAACCACGCACATTGGTAAATTTTGAAATTGATGATCATAATGCTTATATCTAGAATTCAGTCTTAGAGATTATTAATTATATTGATTATATTTAATAATAATAGTAAAGTTAGGGGATGTATAATAGTTTTAATAAAATTTAGATCACAATTTTCCTGTCTCCTGTTTCCACAGCTCTCAGCCCATAGACACTAATAATACTGTCAAAGCCTACCTAGAGCTGTTGTATGAGGACATTATTCACCAATCTCAAATAACTCATGCCCCAAAAATGCAACATTTCATTTTTCTCAACAGGTAACTTCACACATCCTTTCAATTGTTATTTACTCACTTATTAAAATGTTAAACCCATCAGTGAAGAAAGGAAATAGCAAAAACTGAAAATAAGCATAGAAGCATAGAACATAGAGCTTTGTTTTTTTATTTATTTATTTTTTTAGAGAAAGATTTTTCTTAGGAGAGATGTGCACTCACCAGAGAGTCAGAGAAACAGAAAGTGAGAAATCACTCCCCAGTGGAGATGGCTACCCTGCAATCCCTCCATTTTCCTCTCAGGATTCTGGGGCACATTAGCACATATGCCAGCATGAGTTTCAAGCTCCTGGGTTTGGGACTCGAACTGTGGTTAACTATGAGAATGAACAGTGGCGTAATCATTACACCGTCTGTTGGTCTTTCGAGCTTTATTTATAAACCCACAAAATGTATAGGCAAAAATGCTGCCATTTTTTCTAACAGAATATAAGCTTCTTGAAGACAGTATTGAATTGTGCCCGCAGCCGCTGCTGCGCCGCCATCCCTCTCCAACGCCAGTGCCGCCTCTAGCTCGCCCAGCTCCAGCCGAAGAAGGGGGAATAAGTGAGGAGGTCTCTATACCATGGCTCGTACAAAGCAGACAGCCCGCAAATCCACCGGTGGTAAAGCACCCAGGAAGCAACTGGCTACAAAAGCCGCTCGCAAGAGTGCGCCCTCTACTGGATGGTGAAGAAACCTCATCGTTTCAGGCCCCGTACTGAGGCACTCCGTCAAATTAGACGTTATCAGAAGTCCACTGATCTGATTTGCAAACTTCCTTTCCAGCGACTGATGCGAGAAATTGCTCAGGATTTGAAACAGATCTGCACTTCCAGAGCGCAGCTATTGGCGCTTTGCAGGAGGCAAATGAGGCCTATTTGGTTGGCCTTGTTAAAGATACCAACCTGTATGCTATCCACACCAAACGTGTAAAAATTACGCGAAAAGACATCCAGCTAGCACTCCACATAGGTGGAGGACGTGCTTAAGAATCCACTATGATGGGAAACATTTCATTAAAAAATTTTTTTTTGTTCTCTTCTTCTTGTTATTGGTAGTTCTGAAAGTTAGATTTTTTTCCCCCATGGGGGTCAAAAGGTACCTAAGTATATGATTGGGTATTGGCAGTTTTCATTTGTGTGTGGATTTTTATAAATAATGCAGGGATGTAAAACATTAATGCAAGTCCTAATGTTTCGGCGAACAAGTTTCAGCAGGTCAACTTTATAACAATTAAAAATACATTTTTCTGGACAATGCCAGTATTTGGATTCTTTTTAAACCAGTACATTTCTTATTGACGGTAACTAAATGGTGTTTGTAGCATTTTTATCACACCGTAGATTCCATCCATTCACTATACTTTTCTGAGTCGTCCTACATGCAAATACATGTTTTTTAATGTCTGTCTTCTGTGCTGTTCCTGTAAGTTTGCTATTAAAATACATTAAACTATAAAAAAAAAAGATAGTATTTGTATTTTATTCCCACTGACCATCACAAAACATGCGGGATTAGGAAATATTTATCAGGTCCATTCCAGTGACTGACAGGCACTGTAAATGTATAATACCATGTCCAAAACTAAACTTATGATTTTCCTCACATTTAGCCCTCATGCCCTTTATGATTGCAATGGTCTTTAAAAGTGCAAAATATTGTCAGCAAATATCTAGCTATGTCAATTAGAAATTAGAATTATTTTTGACATCCTCCTTGACCTCACATTTAATAGGCTTTCTATTACCATTGATTCCACAGTCTAAATCTCTCTCAGATTTGCCCTCATGTGGGTCACACCAGAAGGTCATACTGACTATTTGAAAGGAGTTTGCATTCTACCAATACTCATCTTAAAAGGACCAGCTGGTGGTATGGTGGTTAAGGCAGCTTGATCCCACACACCTGACTGAGTGGTTCAAACGAGATATGGAGACTTGAAAAATACACCAGGTGCATGTACAAGTATGCCCAAAATCCCAAGAGGAAAATGGAGAAGGGATTGTAGTAAGGCATCCCCACATGGGGTGATTTCTCATTCATATTCATATCATTCTCTCTCTCTCTCTCTCTCTCTCTCTCTCTATATATATATATATATATATATATATATATATATACACATATATATGTATGTATCTATACACATACATATATACCCACACATATGTATACACATAGATATGTACACACACACATAAGTGTATATATATCTCCGGTGAGCACACATACCCTAAGACAAACAAACAGTACTTAGGGATTTATGGAGAATGAACCCCATTGAATATAGAACCTCACATTGTTTGGCAAAGTCACTTAAATCCATATACTGTACTTTCTTGGGCTCTCTGTCCCTATGGGGTCCTGTCCTTAAAACTTTAAAAATCCTCCTAGGAAAATAAGGGATGTAAAAATATTTGATGAATCTATGTCTATACCATGTAGAATATTCTAATCATTTTCTACAATAGGGAGATTCAATTCTAATTTCTAAAGATTCTTATAATCCCTGGTTTGGGGTAACACCTTTAAAATTTCTTCTTCCAACATAATTAAGCATACATGGCTGAGTACAGTAGAATGCAACATTATAACACATTCTTTTCCCGTCATTTTAAGCACATCAGTTTCAGTGTCATAATTTACATGTAACTGGTAAGAGCTTAAGAAATTTTAAAAACCTATAAAATCTAATGTTTTAAATAAATGATTTTCAGAAGGCAACAAAATCATGCTAAAACCATCAATCCTAAAATTTCAAAATATGTAATTCCCCTTAATAAATATACATTAATTTAATTTTTCTAATTTCCGATCACTATCTGTATACTGCTCATCTTTTTAAGAGTAATTTTCTGTAATGAACCTTACTGATGTTCTCTAATGTACCACTCACTCCCTGTCATTTCATCCTGAAGAATTATATCTTCACGCCCTCTGGTCCTCATCAGGCCTTTAGGGCCAATCGACCCATCACTGTGAACCACACATCCTCACCACTTTCAAGATCTTTCTTCTCCTGCCTTCTTCCAGAACTAAAGTTAAAAAAAAAAAAAAAAAAAGCTCTACATACTTAATTCTGCAGCAAAACTGCTCTCTATATTGTGCTCAGCCTTCTGGATCAAATAGCCTTAGTTCAGTTACACAGTCAATTAGATGTTTTGTTTGTTTGTTTGTTACAGTTAAAACATGTTTCAATAGACTGTTATAAACTTCAGTTCCTAAATGATCAGGTCTTCTAGCCTCTTCATATCATGAATAGATAATGCTTAATAACACAAAGAAAGAGAGTACTTTTTCTTATTTCTCAGGATTTTCCTCTTTGATAAATATGCATATCTGGAATACCTTCATAAACGTATTCTTGTAAGTATAAAATGTAAAATTTCCATTAAATTTACATAATAACATTCCCAGACCTGTACTTATAACTAACAACTTTTTCGATATTCACTGATGTTTTCACTAAACATAAGTTTTCTTCAATGTCTACCTTGAAAAGCCTATTTGGAAATAAATGTGCTAAATTTGAATAACTCTGTGATCAGGGAGGCTTTATAATATAGAACTTCTTGATGAGTTTCATGTATTACTTAGAAAAGATGAGAAATGCAATACCAGCAATGCAGAAAGCAAAAACCGAAAGCTCTGTAGGACTTTAGCTTTGCTCAGACTAACCCTGTAAGTAATCTACACATTAACATTAGACGAGAATACACGAGAAGTTCTCAAACTGAGAGCTCACCAAGGTGAGCGACATCTCCATGGACCACCCCTATACTCCCAGAGGTTACAGGATATGAAGATCTCCAGGCTTTAGATCCCAGAGCTTTGATCACATCCCTAGTCTATCACAGAGAGTCCAGGACATCTGGCTAATCACCACCCTCTGAGGCTCAGTTCCTAAGCTATAAAATGGGAATAATGATGTCTACTTTGAGTGTGGACATAAGAAATAAGTGAAATGTACATACAATACAGGCACATAATACACCTTAAAAAGCGTTTGCTTTCTTAACCACAATTCCCCCCCCCGAAGGTATTAATATACCTTGCTTGGATTTACATAACAGTTGAAAAATGTTATTTCCCTCAAATAAATTCATCAAATCAAATGATATTATTATGGTAGTTGCTTCCCTCATCAACCAAAATTATTCCTAAAATGTTTAACAAAAATGCAAACATTTTAAAATAATAAAAACCCCATTGAAATATCCAACAAAGAGGTCATAAGGGTTTTTTTTTTTTGCTTTTTATTTATTTCACCATTCAGTTTCTTATACTCTCCATCCTTTGAGAAGGGCTCTATCTTGTCAGACCAGGCATTTGGGTTTTTATGGTATAAAAAATGAGGAAGAAAAAGGACCAGAATCAGTCGGCCTTAGGCTAGAGAAGCCATGTAGGAAAAGCAGTCCTGCCATGGTGGCACAGAGAGTAGGGCACCACTGCATGATACTGAAGTCATATGGAAAGGCCGGGTTTAGTTCCTGGGTTGACCTGAGCATGTTGGGCACTCCCACGATCCTGGCTGGCTGGAAGGCTTGGGGTAGGATCGTACATGAGAAGATTCTGTTAAGGGACTCACTCTCTCTCAAGGAAAAAACATTTTCTTAAAAGTGCAGGAAAGGACCAGCAGATGGCATAATGGTTACAGTGCTGGACTCCCACAAGGCTGACTGAGGTTCGAGTCTGGACCCAGTGCTTGAAACTCACACCAGGTGCATGTCTGTGCATGCCCAAGAACCCAGGAGGAGAATAGAGAAGGGATTGTAGCGTGGCCATGCCCCCAAGGAGTGATTTCTTGCTTTCTGTCTCTCTCTGTCTCTCTGGCAAGTGCATGCATCCTATAGCAAAAAATCTCTTTAAAAAACAAACAAACAAACAAACAAAAAGTCCAGGAGAAGGTATAGTACCAGTCTGAGGAATGTGAGGGAAATATATTAGGGGGAAAATGGAAAATTTATAAATATTACTGTGGTTAGGTATATCCTAGCATAGAGTTCAAGAAAAGTAAACGCTGTTCACAAATTGGTATTACTTTTGGGTTTAGGACTGTTTTCTTTCAACCACAAACTGGCACTGGTATACATATTACATTTAAAGGTCATTGCAAGTATTATGAAGCAGGAGTAGTGGTCTTATCAGTGTATGTGCAACGTGAGTAGGGCTAGCAGCTGGAGGAGAACACAGAAGACTTGCTAAGGGAGATGAATATCTAAAGGTATGTAAGGTGTGAGGACATTTTTGCTCTTAACAATAGCAAGTATGGGTGTGAGGCTTACTGTAGGAAAGGCTGGGCCCTCAGCAGTGTTCATGTATTACTAACTCTTGAAATCCTCCCAACAACCCTATGGAGTAGGTACAGTCATTATCCCCATTTTACAAATGAAGAACTGAATAACAAGATAATTAAGGAACTTGGACAAGATCACAGTGTCAATAAGTGACAGTCCCAAAATTCAGATCTAGGCTGGCTCCTTATCTTTGATTTAAGGTTTCACTAACTGAAGCTGAACAAGTTAAAGCTGCCTAACTAACCTGTCTCTAATCTCTTTTTAATGTTTTAAACTGGCTACATACATTTAACCTATTCGATTTATAAACACCCCCCCCCGAAGGTATTAATATACCTTGCTTGGATTTACATAACAGTTGAAAAATGTTATTTCCCTCAAATAAATTCATCAAATCAAATGATATTATTATGGTAGTTGCTTCCCTCATCAACCAAAATTATTCCTAAAATGTTTAACAAAAATGCAAACATTTTAAAATAATAAAAACCCCATTGAAATATCCAACAAAGAGGTCATAAGGGTTTTTTTTTTTTGCTTTTTATTTATTTCACCATTCAGTTTCTTATACTCTCCATCCTTTGAGAAGGGCTCTATCTTGTCAGACCAGGCATTTGGGTTTTTATGGTATAAAAAATGAGGAAGAAAAAGGACCAGAATCAGTCGGCCTTAGGCTAGAGAAGCCATGTAGGAAAAGCAGTCCTGCCATGGTGGCACAGAGAGTAGGGCACCACTGCATGATACTGAAGTCATATGGAAAGGCCGGGTTTAGTTCCTGGGTTGACCTGAGCATGTTGGGCACTCCCACGATCCTGGCTGGCTGGAAGGCTTGGGGTAGGATCGTACATGAGAAGATTCTGTTAAGGGACTCACTCTCTCTCAAGGAAAAAACATTTTCTTAAAAGTGCAGGAAAGGACCAGCAGATGGCATAATGGTTACAGTGCTGGACTCCCACAAGGCTGACTGAGGTTCGAGTCTGGACCCAGTGCTTGAAACTCACACCAGGTGCATGTCTGTGCATGCCCAAGAACCCAGGAGGAGAATAGAGAAGGGATTGTAGCGTGGCCATGCCCCCAAGGAGTGATTTCTTGCTTTCTGTCTCTCTCTGTCTCTCTGGCAAGTGCATGCATCCTATAGCAAAAAATCTCTTTAAAAAACAAACAAACAAACAAACAAAAAGTCCAGGAGAAGGTATAGTACCAGTCTGAGGAATGTGAGGGAAATATATTAGGGGGAAAATGGAAAATTTATAAATATTACTGTGGTTAGGTATATCCTAGCATAGAGTTCAAGAAAAGTAAACGCTGTTCACAAATTGGTATTACTTTTGGGTTTAGGACTGTTTTCTTTCAACCACAAACTGGCACTGGTATACATATTACATTTAAAGGTCATTGCAAGTATTATGAAGCAGGAGTAGTGGTCTTATCAGTGTATGTGCAACGTGAGTAGGGCTAGCAGCTGGAGGAGAACACAGAAGACTTGCTAAGGGAGATGAATATCTAAAGGTATGTAAGGTGTGAGGACATTTTTGCTCTTAACAATAGCAAGTATGGGTGTGAGGCTTACTGTAGGAAAGGCTGGGCCCTCAGCAGTGTTCATGTATTACTAACTCTTGAAATCCTCCCAACAACCCTATGGAGTAGGTACAGTCATTATCCCCATTTTACAAATGAAGAACTGAATAACAAGATAATTAAGGAACTTGGACAAGATCACAGTGTCAATAAGTGACAGTCCCAAAATTCAGATCTAGGCTGGCTCCTTATCTTTGATTTAAGGTTTCACTAACTGAAGCTGAACAAGTTAAAGCTGCCTAACTAACCTGTCTCTAATCTCTTTTTAATGTTTTAAACTGGCTACATACATTTAACCTATTCGATTTATAAACATTTTATCTGCCTGATAAATGCTTTCTTAAGCATTTAATCCTTATAAGTCTAATAAATTAAACATTATATGTATTCTTGGATAGCATATTTTATTAAATATATTTATTTATTTATTTTTAGGTTTTTGCCATAAGGCACTTAAGCTCGCCAGAGAGAGACAGAGAAAATCAGAGAGAAGGAAAGTGAGAAATCACTCCCTGGGGTGGGACAGGGATGACAACACCTAATTGCTTCTCTTCAACGTTCCACTTAGGATTTTGGGCATACGCACACATGCATCTGGCATGATTTTTCAAGCCACTGAGTCTGGGGCTTGCACCATGGTAGGCCACGTGGAAATCCAGCACCCTAACCATCATGCCACATGCTAGCCCCTAGATATTACATTTTTAAAATTGTGACTGTTCTTAACTGAACAAATACATTTTCTTCTTAGGCTTAGTTTATTGGGTTTTTTCTTCTGTATTTATTTAATTTTTAAATATTTTCCTAGGACCAGCAGAAGGCATAAGGTTTACATCTCTGAACTCACACGTAGTTGATCATAGTTCGAGTCCTGGACCGAGAGTCTAAAAACTCACACTGGGCACATGTATGTGCATGCCCAAAATCCTGAGGGAGAATGGAGAAGGAATTGCGGCATGGCCATCCACCCTCAGGGGTGGTGGTGGTGGTAGGAGCGGGGCTGTTTTTGCTTTCTGTCTCTTCAGCGAGTGAATGTACCCTACAGCAAAAACCTCTTAAAAAAAAAAAATCTCAATATTGTACAGTCCAACTGAAGAGAGTTACAAAAGGTACAAATTATCATGTCAGGCAGACTTAGATTTCTGGGTCAAAAAGTCAGTCAAATTTTATTATTGCTGAGTGGTTAAATATTTAAGACTGGACAAATTTCCTAAGGGATAACAGTTTTCAACATAATTCTACCTAAATCTCTTTTTATAGCTCTATATTAATAGGGTCCTCAGGTTTATGTTTATTAGAACAGATTGGTTTGACTCCCCATATCCCTGGGATTAAATAGTTACATCTGTATACAATTCTTAACCTCCTTCCATTTTACCATCTAATTTATGTAGGCAGAATTTTCACCCCCAAACAGGTTGCTTCTGATTTCCTTCACATCTATATTCCTTTCATATTCGCGTAGCCTAGACATTTCATCCACATATATAATGTTACATTAACATTTTTATTAATTTTTTTACTTTTTATTCTATTGTAAATAGGGATGGGCTTTGGTGCTTCTATTAGGTTGTCAGGAACGTCTTGATATATTTTTCTATGCAAAATGTGTCATGGCTTTCCTGACAATCCAGTACATGGTCTGATGACAAAGGATATGACTCTGCCCCCAGATCACTCTTCCCTAGTGGACTCCAATGAGGACATGTTCACAAAATGGTAAGAAAATGGAGGTGACATTGTACTTTCATTAACTACCTAGTAAAGCACTCCTTAGGCCACCTCCTACTTAAGGGTCTGAAAAAAAAAAAGGGAAAGAGTGCATAAAAAAAACCCTATTCTTAGTCTCTTTGAAAACTCTATT
>NW_006160211.1:91737-107892 GCF_000334495.1 Tupaia belangeri chinensis
GGCCACAGAGAAGGGCTTTTGAAGCCTCAGCCACCCATGATTTTATTTTTCTTAAAGCTCAAGACATAAAAGAATTAAATGGGCATTAATAATATTATTTATAAATACTCTATTCAAAATCAATTGCACTCCTTCAGTGGTTGTAAGTACTAACACACTTTTAAAGACCAACAGACTTGCATTTGAGTACAGTAGTTCCTATCTTTCTGTCCTTGTGGACAAATTACTTTTCTGAGCCTTGAGTTTAGTAATTTGTAAAGTCAGCTCGATTCTAAGACCAGCAGATGGCAAAGTGGTTAAATGGCTGGACTCCCACATGGCCGACTACAGTTCAAGTCCCAGACCTGGCAACTTGAAACACATGCCAGGCAAGTGCATGTGTGCCCAAAATCCCAAGAGGAGACTGGAAGAGAAAGGATTGTGTGTGGTCATCCCCTCTGGAGGGTGATTTCTCACTTTCTGTCTCTCCATGTCTCTCTGTCTGGGTGGGACAGGGATGACAACACCTAATTGCTTCTCTTCAACGTTCCACTTAGGATTTTGGGCATACGCACACATGCATCTGGCATGATTTTTCAAGCCACTGAGTCTGGGGCTTGCACCATGGTAGGCCACGTGGAAATCCAGCACCCTAACCATCATGCCACATGCTAGCCCCTAGATATTACATTTTTAAAATTGTGACTGTTCTTAACTGAACAAATACATTTTCTTCTTAGGCTTAGTTTATTGGGTTTTTTCTTCTGTATTTATTTAATTTTTAAATATTTTCCTAGGACCAGCAGAAGGCATAAGGTTTACATCTCTGAACTCACACGTAGTTGATCATAGTTCGAGTCCTGGACCGAGAGTCTAAAAACTCACACTGGGCACATGTATGTGCATGCCCAAAATCCTGAGGGAGAATGGAGAAGGAATTGCGGCATGGCCATCCACCCTCAGGGGTGGTGGTGGTGGTAGGAGCGGGGCTGTTTTTGCTTTCTGTCTCTTCAGCGAGTGAATGTACCCTACAGCAAAAACCTCTTAAAAAAAAAAAATCTCAATATTGTACAGTCCAACTGAAGAGGGTTACAAAAGGTACAAATTATCATGTCAGGCAGACTTAGATTTCTGGGTCAAAAAGTCAGTCAAATTTTATTATTGCTGAGTGGTTAAATATTTAAGACTGGACAAATTTCCTAAGGGATAACAGTTTTCAACATAATTCTACCTAAATCTCTTTTTATAGCTCTATATTAATAGGGTCCTCAGGTTTATGTTTATTAGAACAGATTGGTTTGACTCCCCATATCCCTGGGATTAAATAGTTACATCTGTATACAATTCTTAACCTCCTTCCATTTTACCATCTAATTTATGTAGGCAGAATTTTCACCCCCAAACAGGTTGCTTCTGATTTCCTTCACATCTATATTCCTTTCATATTCGCGTAGCCTAGACATTTCATCCACATATATAATGTTACATTAACATTTTTATTAATTTTTTTACTTTTTATTCTATTGTAAATAGGGATGGGCTTTGGTGCTTCTATTAGGTTGTCAGGAACGTCTTGATATATTTTTCTATGCAAAATGTGTCATGGCTTTCCTGACAATCCAGTACATGGTCTGATGACAAAGGATATGACTCTGCCCCCAGATCACTCTTCCCTAGTGGACTCCAATGAGGACATGTTCACAAAATGGTAAGAAAATGGAGGTGACATTGTACTTTCATTAACTACCTAGTAAAGCACTCCTTAGGCCACCTCCTACTTAAGGGTCTGAAAAAAAAAAAAGGTGAATGAGTGCATAAACAAGACCATACTTCTAGTCTCTTTGAAAACTACTTTTCTAGAAAGTGGAACTGGATCAGTGAACTGACTATTGTGACCACTGAGACCACTGCTTCTCATCATACCTAGGAACCAAAGAGGTAAAGGCGGCCACAGAGAAAGGCTTTTGAAGCCTCAGCCACCCATGATTTTATTTTTCTTAAAGCTCAAGACATAAAAGAATTAAATGGGCATTAATAATATTATTTATAAATACTCTATTCAAAATCAATTGCACTCCTTCAGTGGTTGTAAGTACTAACACACTTTTAAAGACCAACAGACTTGCATTTGAGTACAGTAGTTCCTATCTTTCTGTCCTTGTGGACAAATTACTTTTCTGAGCCTTGAGTTTAGTAATTTGTAAAGTCAGCTCGATTCTAAGACCAGCAGATGGCAAAGTGGTTAAATGGCTGGACTCCCACATGGCCGACTACAGTTCAAGTCCCAGACCTGGCAACTTGAAACACATGCCAGGCAAGTGCATGTGTGCCCAAAATCCCAAGAGGAGACTGGAAGAGAAAGGATTGTGTGTGGTCATCCCCTCTGGAGGGTGATTTCTCACTTTCTGTCTCTCCATGTCTCTCTGTCTCTCTGGTGAGTACACACACCCTATAAGAGAAATTTCTCTAAAATAAAAATAAAAAATAAAGCTCAATTATGTCCACCTACCAATACATTGCCCTTTTTTGCCATCTTAAACAATCTGAAGAATACAACTCACTATAGCTTGGCTTATCCAGTTTATAATATGAAGCAACCTAACTACCACCTTGCCTGTGAATAGTCAAGAATATCCAGATATTCCATCTGAGATGAAGATTGTATCACTATCAGTTGCTTCTCTGAATCTCAGAGTTAATTACCTAAGGCAAATTCATTACTCTAATTTTAAAATGACTAAAGTAAGGCCATCTATACTCAAAGAGAACTGACATAAGCCAATTCTTATCAGACTCTGAGTTATAATTAATGCTAGCTATGGTATGTTCAAATAGCCAACTGGTACTGCCAATCAGATCTTTGTTAAATGTGGTTCAGTGTTGATCAGCCACAACTCACTGAACAGAATGGTTTCCTAACAGTTCGTCCATAGCCATGTGCCGACCTACTCACAGACAGCATTTTTTCTAAGGTTCTTTTCTCTTCTTACTTTTACTGGAGTTAGGCAAGTGTTACACTTTCATGAGAAAATAAGAATTTTATGTTCATCTGTTTTGTGGCACAAGGCCTTTTTTTTTAATAATTATTTTATTTATTCATTCATTTATTTTTTTTTAGTTTGAGCAGAGAGAGACAGAGGGTGATAATGAGAGAGAGAGAGGAAGTGAGAAAGCAAGCCACCAGATTCAGGACTTGAACCCTGGTTGAGCCATGTGGGAGTGTCCAGCGCCTTAACCACCACACCACCTGCTGGTCCCTGGCACAAGGACTTTTAAAAGGCAAAATTGTGTCAGCTCAAAAAGCTCTAATGTGATAGAATCACTGGAAGTAGGACATAAATTACTCAGAATTTTAAAATATACCTCCATCTTGATTTACTTCCATGTCTCACCAAAGGAATACTCAGTTCCCATTGAATTGGACAAATTTCTCACACTTAAGCCATGACTTGCTATAAGCATTCATTCCTATGGCTTCACTTCTTGCCTGGCTGCCTTCAAAAGGAACAAAACTTATGTTTCCCTTATCTTAAAACCAAAACCCAATTGCTGCAGAGCAAAAATATCAATAAAGATAAACAAAATGTTCTGTTTTGTTTTGAGGACTATAAAATGCACAGCTCCTCACTCCCACATACAATCAATAATTATTTTAAATACAAATTTCCATGAGTACAGGATGTCAGTCTATATTTCTGGGTGTTTCACTTTTGTTGGTAGAAATGTTGATCATGGGTACAACTCATTCTGGTAGAAAAAAGGAATAAAATAAGTGCACAATTAGCTACAGAAGACCAGGTTACCATAGCAACATGATAAGGATGAAATGATCTTTCAAACTTTTTTAGCACCATGTGTCAAAGGAAACTTTGAGCTCTTTCATCCTTCTTCCTGGGATGGGAAGGCACACTTTGCTTTCATCCAAAAGGAACACCTGTTTCTTTATGATCCACACCAAGTGACTTGTAGCTGCAGAAATGAAGGCAGACAGGATAGAGTAATGACCAAAAAAGAGTCAAAAATCCTCCATACCATAGTAAAATAACTTCACTTCTTAAACTCAACCAGATTGACCTTCCTAGCCCCATAAGCCTAATAATCCTCTATGATGTGCCACAATCAAAAACTAGAGCTGGGTCAGAAAATTCCAGTGCTTTATTAACTTTTCCAGAACAGAGAATACCTAAGTCAACAAATATTACTTATGAAACTAGCATAGCCCTGATATTAAATATAAAAACATTTGAAGAAAGAAAAGAAAACATGGGTCTATCCCACTCATTGAATATAGATGTAAAGTAGTAACAAAAACAACTGAAAATCAATCTTTTTTTAAAATATGTATTTATTTCCCTAAGAGGAACAGAGAGAGAGAGAAATGCCCTCATCAGAGTCTCATGTCTTGATCCTCCCCCAGCCTTCTCACCCAGCCAAAATCATGGATATGTGCACATGCTTATATGGACCATCCCAGGAACGGAACCCCCATCTCCTATCAGGCTTTCAACATTACAGAGCATTGAACTATTTCTGCACCAGGCAAGTGGGCCAGAAAATCAATGTCCACATGTTTAAAACAGCACACAAACAAGGAAAATCAATAATTAGATAACATTATGACTCTATTAATGTAGATTACAAATATGGTTCAAATCAGAAATTATTAGAAACTTTGACCTGGATTTGATGATGATTCAAATTTAAAAAAAAAAAAAAGTGGTCATCTCCATATGTCCTGAAAAATATTTCACTAAAATTGGTATCAGATCTTCATATAAAATTTACATGGAAACCCATAAGAGAAGAGCTACTTTATAAACAGGGTTGAGTAGAACTTTGTTGAGGTTTGAAACTTTGTTGAAGTCTAAGTCTGAAAAATAAAGAATGCTATTCCCCAACATTCTAAAGAGGAATTTCAAGATTCCCTTCCTTCCTGTGTCTTCTCCAAACTTGAGTCAAATCAGGGGTCGGTGGAAGCATCAGAAAATTTGATTATCAGAAGGAGACAGTTTCACTCTAAATTGATTGTTTTCTGACAGCACATATCTAAGCCACTTTTTCTCCTGTTCAGTCAAGGATTCAGATGAAAATTTGAGCAAAATGCCAACCTTCACCTTATGTTCCTCAAATAAGAACCGATTTTTGAAAGAGTTATTAACATCATGGAAATTCAACAAACAGATCACAATTACACCAACTGAGACCCCTCTTGTCTTTACCTTCCTATGTTCAGCTCCCATCCTACTGAGTAGGAGAGAGGCAAGTAAAGAGAGAATTGGTGAAGAAATGACCATATTTGAGCATTTTAAAAAATCTCTATTGCATTAGACATCTTGATTCTTAGGAACTCCACCTTACGTCAGACAAGTATCAGAACTGAGTATCTCCTTCAAATCAAAAGGAGTATCCCTTGTAGACTCTGACTCAGGAGATCTAGGAGCAAGGAAGCTAAGTTTTTAACAACCACCCCACCACCAGCTAAGAGAAATAGTGTACTAGGGAAAAAGAAAGATAATAAAGGGCTACAGATTTTTTATCATTTTTTTTTCCTGGGTAATGAATGGGAAAAATGCAGACTAGAGGATATAACGCTGGTGGTCCAGAAATACATCAAACCTTGAAAGCAAGGTCTGGAGCCCAGAGCACTCCCCAAGTCCAAAGTTCCAACAGTGATGGGTAAAAGCAAGTCATTAGCAGTCACACAAATTCTGTAACCTCATTAGTAGATCACATCGTGGACAGCAAATTACATACAGAGTAATTCTTAAAAACAAAGTTAGAGGCACAGTCTCAAATCAAGATCAGAATACAGCAGAGATCTCACCTATAACCAAGTTTTAAAATTAATTCTGATAAAGAATACTTGTGTTCTTATCCACATAATACATCTTGGAACATAAAGGGCTACAGATTTTTTATCATTTTTTTTCCTGGGTAATGAATGGGAAAAATGCAGACTAGAGGATATAACGCTGGTGGTCCAGAAATACATCAAACCTTGAAAGCAAGGTCTGGAGCCCAGAGCACTCCCCAAGTCCAAAGTTCCAACAGTGATGGGTAAAAGCAAGTCATTAGCAGTCACACAAATTCTGTAACCTCATTAGTAGATCACATCGTGGACAGCAAATTACATACAGAGTAATTCTTAAAAACAAAGTTAGAGGCACAGTCTCAAATCAAGATCAGAATACAGCAGAGATCTCACCTATAACCAAGTTTTAAAATTAATTCTGATAAAGAATACTTGTGTTCTTATCCACATAATACATCTTGGAACCTATTCCAGGTCATACATCCAGATGATTAAATAGGAAGAGCAGGTTGAAATATGTTTGCACTTACAAAATTACAAAGTATGTGCCTATACTTGGCAGAAATCCAATACTTTTTAATTCCACAAGTTCAATCTTATAAAAAGAAAAAGGAGAAAGAGAAAGAGAAGGAGACAAAAGAGGGAATGGATGGGAAGGGAAGGGAAGGGAAGGGAAGGGAAGGGAAGGGAAGGGAAGGGAAGGGAAGAGAAGGGAAAAAATCTAATATTCAACTCCCGGGACAAAAGGAAAAATAAGAAGTTTCCTTTTATCCCTGAATTGTCCACATTTTTATCCAAGCAATAATGTCACATTACCAGGGGTAGTCATCACAGTTTTCTAAGAAACATGCTTTGAGGCAGATGGATCCTGTATCTCCCACAGTGCTGAAAAGCTGAGGTCCTCAGTTTGTCTAATGCAAATAGAAAATGAAAATGCGGAACATATTAAAAGTCAGTCTTCTCTTCTTACCGCCTATCATCCACCTTTTAAGGATAGGAGGAGCCATCTTCATTTCTACTCTTCTTATAAAGGAAGTATAATGGGGCAAGAGTTATTCTGAGTCCAAATTTTTAGTAGTTCTCTACAAAGGGGTTGTTTCATTCTGAAAATCATAACAAATTTTGTGATTAAGAGCTGAGAACTGCACTGTTTTACACAACAGAATGAGAAGGGTTCTGAAGCTACCTATGTTATCCAGGGATAAAAGGAGTTAGACAGAGATGGGAAGGGTAAAAAGAAGCGCTCAAGATGGTGTAAGGACAAAATCTATGATATACATCAGCTGATGAAAAAAACCAGGTTATAGAAGATTAAAAACACAAAAAGACTTTATAATATAATTTGAAATTATTAGTATTGCTGCACGACAAAGCTCTCCTCGTTCCTCCAGGTTGCCAGAATAGTTGACTGTACACTGCTACCCTGTGAAAACAGTTTTTTGTAGGGAAAAAAAAAAAGGTTTGTAGTTCATATTTTAGATCCCACATAGTACTACAAAGACAGCAAGTGAGGATGATACCATTCCTGAATTAACTAAATCCTGGAGAAATAAAAGCTTGGAGTCAGATTTGAGGGTGAGGACATAAACCACTCCTCCAAGAGGTTCTGGAAAACCTCATTGTATTGAATGAGAGGCTCTAAGCAATCTTCTCTAGATTTTATAAAAATAAAAAGTCCCTGGCTAACATCTTAATTTTCAAGAAATGCAACCAATTATAATGAATAGAAAATTTAAATAATTTTAAATACTAAGGCCACAAACGAGGGAAACAGTTTACACTTGAATATCTATCCTTCCAGCAATAGCCTTCCTTTTCTCTGACTCTCCATATATGTGCATATATACAGATATATCTGAGGAAAATATCACTCAGAGGATGTGATATATATGTATATAATCACACACGTTAATTTATTTTAAATAAATTAATGCAATTTTGTGAACACAAATTTTATCATCTCTAGTCCCCACATCAGCCTTTCACGGTTTTTTTTCTAAATACCAAAGAGTTCTTCAAAAGAAGATAAAAATATTCAGGACGCCAGAAACAGAAACTGACATTGTCACATAACAATCTAGAAGACATTCACAATAATTATGGGCTGTTTGGGATTGGATGTAGAATAAAACTTTAGTCTTCAATGCACAGTATAATCTGAGTTTGCTTCTTAAATGAGGGCTTCCTTAAAAGGAGATAAAAATTATTTTCTCCTCCATTAATCATCCTCAAGCCTGAGAACAAAGGTCCTAGACCAACAGAAGAAGCAGGCAGGTAATACTCTAGCCCTCTGACATCTTGAGTAGTATCTGGTGAGTCCTCTCACCTTCAGGCACATCGGCACAGCCACCTGCTGACATTCAGGTCTTCAAAGTATTACTTTCTGCCCTAGCTTCTAAAGGAACTGTGTCCTCAAGAAAGTTCTTTCCCTTAGATGAAATACTGATGTCTGATGTAAGGATAATAAATTGCTCATCACATTATATTACAAAAAACTGAGAAAAAGTGCATTCTACAAAAAAAAAAGCAAAAAGAAACTGAGCTAATAAAAACGATAAAATATTAAATTTTTTCAAGGTTTTTGCCATAGGGCATGTATGTTCACTGGAGAGAGACAATGAAAGGGAAAGTGAGGAATCACCTTCCATAGCCATACTATGGTATCTTCTCCATTCTCCTCCTGGGATTTTGGGCATACATGAACACGTATCCTGGTTGATTTTAAGTCTCCAGGTCTCAAACCCCAGCTGGCCATGTGGGAGTCCAGCACCTTAACCACCCCACCACCCACTGGCCCCAATAAAATATTTTTTTTCAGTGGATGTTCTTCAAAATATTCTCCTGGGCAAAGGGGAAAAACATAGTGAAGTCTCTTGCCTCTAAAGTAGAAGCTTACTACTAGTGTTTGAAAAGAAGATATGCACCCTTTTGGGAACACCGTTTTCTATTTTATATTACACTGTATGATTTACACTTAATTGCTGTAATTGTTGTGCATCTTTGTGGGACAGACAACATAGATTTTCAAAACTTGCATGTAGTATGTGACAATCAAATGAAGGATAGTACTATATTCATCATTTTCAACAAAGACATGGGCTTTCTTTGTTGTGAGACTATTTCTTTCTTTTTTTTTTTTTTTGGAGAGGTTTTTGCTATAGGGCAGGTGCGCTCGCCAGACAGACAAAGAGAGACAGAGAGATAGAAAGTGAGAAATCACCCCCCGGGAGGATGGCCACGCCGCAATCCCTTCTCCTCCATTCTCCTCTCAGGATCTTGGGCACGCACACACACGCCCAGCCTGAGTTTTAAGCCACCGGGTGCGGGATGCAAACCGCGGTCGACTATGTGGGAGTCCAGCGACATAGCCATTACGCTAATTGCTGGTCCCTGTTGTGAGACTATTTCCAATTAAATCTTGTTACTTGTTATTGGTTCATTCAGGCTTTCTATTTCTCACTGGTTCAATCTATGTATATGTGTCCAGGAATTTCTCTCTTATAAGTTTTCAATTTTTTATGCATAATCATCATAGTTCCTAATGATCTTTTTAATTTCTGCAGTATATGTTGTGATAGCACCATTTTCACTCCTGATTTTATGATCCCTATTTGCTTTATTCCACCTACTAGTTGATCAATTTTTTAAATCCTTTTTCATTACATTTTTGTATGTAATTTTTATATTACTCTTTTAGTCTCTGCTTTAATTGTTATTTCTGCCCTAATCTTTATCATTTCTCTTCCCTGTTACTTTTTTTGTTTTTAAAAGGTTTTTGCTATAGGGCACACACACTCGCCAGAAAGACAGAGAGAGTCAGAGAGAGAGAAAGTGAGAAATCACCCCCCAGGGGGTATGACCACATCTCAATCCCTTCTCTTCCATTCTCCTCTCAGTATCTTGGGCGGGCACACATGCACACGCACCTGCTGTGAGTTTAAGCCACCAGGTCCGGGACTTGAACCGCGGTCAACTACATGGGAGTCCAGTTACATAGCCATTACACTGACTGCTGGTCCCTCTTCTCTGTTACTTTTGAAGGTTTTTTTGGTTGTTCTTGGTTTTCCAGTTCCTTGAGATACACTGTTAGATTAGTTGACTCAGTTTTTTCTTGTGAACACTAATTTCTATATACTCCTCTTGGGACTGTTTTCAATGTGTTCCGAAGATTTAGGAGAGTTGTGTTTTCATTATCATTCATTTCAAGAAATTTTTCAATTTCACTTTTAATTTCTTCAGTAGTTTTGAAGTCATTCAGGACTTCCATGTATTTATGTATTTTCAAAGTCTCCTTCTAGGGAACCAGCAGTTAGCGTAATGGCTATGTCGCTGGACTCCCATGTAGTCGACCGCGGTTCGCGTGCTGGACCCGGTGGCTTGAAACTCACGCCAGGCATGTGTGTGTGCATGCCCAAGATCCCGAGAGGAGAATGGAGGAGAAGGGACTGCGGCGTGACCATCCCCCCTGGGGGGTGATTTCTCGTTTTCTGTCTCTATGTCTCTCTCTGTCTGTCTGGCGAGCGCACGCACTCTATAGCAAAAAACCTCTCCAAAAAAAGAAAAAAAAAAAAGTCTCCTTCCATTGTTCAAGTTTAATTCCACTATGGTCAGAAATGGTGCTAGATTTAGCTTCTATATTTTTAAACTTGTGAAAACTTGTTTCATGCCCTATTACATGAGTAATCTTTGACAATATACCATGTGAGGCTAAGAAAAATGTGTATTTTTTAGTTGTTGCACAAAATGTTCTGTAAATATCTGTCAGAGTCATTTGGTTTATGGTACCATTTATCACCTGTGTTTATTTTTTTCTCTAGAAGAGCTGTCCAATAATGACCATGGGTGTTGAAATCCCTAACATTTAGTGTGTTGCATTCTATCTTTCTCTCAAAATTTAGCAATCACTTTTTTATGTATTTGGGTGCTCCAGTGTTGGCTCTATAATTTTTTTTTAGAGAGAGTTTCTTTGCTATAGGACACATGTGCTCACCAGAAATACTGAGAGACATATAGCAAGAAATCATCCCCCCAGGGGAGATGGCCATGCCTCAATTCCTTCTCCTCCATTCTCCTCTCAGGATCTTGGGCATACACATACATGTGCCCACCATGAGTTTTAAGCTGCTGGGTCCAGGACTCGAATCACAGTTGACTACGTAGGAGTCCAGCAAAGTAATCATCATGCTATCTGATGATCCCATCAGGTCTGTAAATATTTATGAGTGTTATATCTGGTGAATTTGTCTCTTGGATACTATATAGTGATCTTATTTGTCTCTTTTTTACAGATTCATTTATTTATTTTCAGTTTACTATAGGGTACATGTACTTGCTGAAGAGAGAGACACAGCAAGATAGAGAGAGGGAAAATGAGAGATAGGAGAGGGAAAATGAGAGTTCAACACCAAGGGGAGATGACCATGCTACAATCCATTCTCTTCTATTCCCCCCTTAGGACTTTTGGCATACACACACATGCACCCAGTGTGTTTTTCAAGTGACTAGGTCTGGGATTCAAACTGCATAGTCACCTATGTGGGATCCAGCCTCCTTAAACTCTGTGTCACCTGCTGACTCTGTTTTCACAGCTTTTATCTCAAAGTCTATTTTATCTGATAGCAATACCAGCCTTTTCTTCTTTCTGTTTGTATGAAATTACTTTCTCTAGTCTTTCATTTGTAACCTTTTTTGTCTTTATCAATGAGGTGTGTTTCTTGTAAGTAACATATAAAAGGCTCCTATTTTCTTATCCATTCAGTCAGTCCTTGTCTTTTAATTGGGGGATTTAATCCATTAACATTAAACATTATTATTGATATGTATGGTCTTATCATTTTATAAGTTATTTTCCTAATTGTTTTGTGTTTTCTTAATTCTATTTATTTCTCTTCCATTTTCCTAATACTTTCTTAAGTTTTTCTTTCCAAATTTTTTTTTACTTTTATTAAAGCTTTGACAAAAAAGGATTCATAAAAAGTCATTAAATCCTATTTGCTATACAATAATGATCTATTTCCAAGCAGAAGACATATACCACAGTATAACAGCCACTTTAATGTGCAAAAGAATTCTGAATTCTTACTATATAAATATTTGGCTAAAATAAAAAACATCTTTGCAATAAAACTGACAAAGTGTGTCCTGAAAGAAATGGGAATGTTTGCCTTTACAAGATGAACTCTTAACAATTCAAGTTAAGGTGCCATAAGCCAGACAAAGCTAGAGAGGAATATGTTCTACTAGATAAGAACAATGTATGCATGGTGTGACCTTCCTCCATGACAAACTAACAACCATTAATGACAATGACTTATTATACATCAGAAAACAGAATATGCTTTTCAAAAGATAATGGCAGCAGAAGATAATTCTCATAAGCAAACCTGTTACAGACATCTTAAATAGGTTTTCAGAGGACATGATTACAAAATAGGTAGTGATAATTTATATTGTTTATACTGCTTGAATATAAACACAAATTAAATATAAACACACTAGCAAAACTGACCCTTTCAAACATTTCTTTGCTACCACACTCAGCCACTAGAGGCATTTGGATGTAAAGGTTGAATTCATGCTAATCTGAACAAGCCAAGGTAGACTCTGATTTAAAGACTAAGCAGATATTTCTGCCATAGGGCTTCTGGTGTTGCTGCCACTACCAGATGCTGTTGGTGGGAACTGCTTACATTGTTTATTCTCAACTGGAGGACTACAAATTTGTAATGGTTTCCTAGAGGTCTATGAAGAAAGAGAAACACTTTTTGGTAAGGACAGATTCTGACCTGATGACAGCTGGAGCAGTCTATCGAAGTCACTAAAGCACTGTGCTTACACTGAGTTTTCTTCTCTTTCTTGTCTCTGAGTGTTTTACCTTCACCTTTTTTTTTTTTTTTTTTTTTTTGTAATTTCTTCAGCTTTGTTTTTACTCATAGTGAGGTCTTCAGATAGATCATCTTCACTCTCACCCAAATCAGAACCAATCTCCAAATCCTCACCAGTTGCAAAATCTGGTTGGGTGTCATAAGTACTATTGTCATCACTGCCTTCCAAAATAATCTTCCTCTGCTGTCCAGCAGTTTTAGACGCTGCTTTTCTTTTCCCATGAACACTATGAACATCTTCCTCTTCCGTAACCTTCTCCAAATCTAAGTAATCACTGGCTACACTGCAATTAGAGATATGAGATTTATTTATTATTGGTCTCACCATTGCCATGGTTTCTGTTTGTTTGGTTGGTTGGTTTTTTTGGAGAGGTTTCTGCTATAGGGCATGTGCCCTCACCAGAAAGACAGAGAGAAACAGAGATAGAAAGCAACAAATCATCCCCCAGAGGGGATGATTGTCTTCTTTCTAGAGATTCTTCAAGTTAAGTTTTGGTTTGTGTTGTTTCAACTCTTTTGATATTGTTCTGGAATTCTTATTTAGAGGTACAGTTGCAGAAACAAAATCAGAAACAAAATGCCTCAATCCCTTCTCTTCCATTCTTCTCTCGGGATCTTGGGCATGCACGCACATGCACTCGGCGTGAGTTTAAACCACCGGGTCCAGGACTCAAACCATGGTCGACTACATGGGAGTCCAGCGATATAGCCATTATACCAGCTGCTGATCCCTATTGCCATGTTTATCAATGTTTTCATCTTGAGACTTCTGTACATCAAGTGATGATGAAGAGTTCCTTCCTTGATAGAGCTAATGCAACTTCTAAATCTGTCTGGTAAAGCCACCCTGTTTGTAGGGGTTTTCTCTTGTAGTGGGATATCTTCTTCCTAGAGATTCTTCAAGTTAGGTTTTAGTTTATGTTGTTTCAACTCTTTTGATATTGTTCTGGGATTTTTGTTTAAAAGTACAGTTGCAGAAACAAAATCATCATCACTGTAAGTAATTGACTGGCTTCTCATGTCTCACAGGCTGAACCATGATGGCTTTCAGTGCTGCAAATTTGTAACTCTCAAGTTCTCATTGTCGCAATGGTGGTTTTCTCTCGTTTTTTTGTTTTTTTGTTTTTTGTTTTTTTGTTTTTTTTTTTTTTTGAAGTGCTAGTCTAGTGTTTGTGAATTCTTGTTTTATGTCTTCTAGTTTGAAGGATCATCCTTCCAGGTATAGTGTTCTTGGCTGATTTTTTTTTTTCAGAATTTCAACTATATCTTCTCAATTTCCTCTTTGCCCATATGGTTTCTGCTAAGGGATCTGAGATTAGTCTGATGAGGTATCCTTAATAAGTAACTTGACACTTCTTTTTTTTTTAATTTTTGAAGGTTTTTTTTTTTTTTCTGCTATAGGGCGTGTGTGCTCACCAAAAGACAGAGACAGAGAGATAGAAAGCAAGAAATCAGTCCCCAGGGGGGGTGGCCATGCCACAATCCCTTCTCCTCCATTCTCCTCTTGGGATCTTAGGCATGCATGCATACACACCCAGTGTGAGTTTAAGCTGCTAGGTCCGGGACTTGAACCGCAGTCGACTACATGGGAGTCCAGCGACATAGCTATTACACTAACTGCAGGTCCCAGTAACTTGACACTTCTCTCTTGTCATTTTTAGAATATTATCTTTGACTTTTGCCATTTTGGCAATGATGTGCCTTAGAGAGGATATTCTATTGTTGATTTTATTTGATGTCCTTTGTATTTCCTAGATCTGGAGGTCTGTATATCTTTCTAGATTTGAAAAGTTTTCAGATCCCATTTCATGAAAGAGATTTTCTAAGCCTTTATCCAGCTCTTCACCATCTTGAATAACAATTATGAAGACATTTGACCATTTAATGATGTCTAAAATTTCCTATATGTTGTCTATTTTGTGTGCAAGAGAGTTTTTGTTTTGTTTGTTTGTTTGTTTGCTACAGGGTGCAGGCATTTGCCAGAGAGACACAGAGACAAGAAGTGAGAAATCACCTCTCAGGGGGATAGCCACATCATAATCCCTTCTCTTTCATTCTCCTCTCAAGATTTGGGGCATGTCCACACACACATGACCAGAATGAGTTTCAAGCCTCCAGGTCTGGGACTCAAACTACGTGGTGGCGGCCAGCCATGTAGGAGTCCATCACCTTAACTACTATGCCACCTGCTGGCACCTGTTGTCCCCATTTTTTTAAAAAGAGTCATCTTATTTATCTTTATTTATTTTAATTTGACCAGAGAGGGATAGAGAGAGAGAGAAAAAAATAACAAGCCACCAGGTCCAGGTTGGCCATGTGGGGGTCTAGTGCCCATAACCACCATGCCACCTGCCAGCCCTGTTGTCCACACTTTTAATGGTCATTTTTTTTTTTTTTACTCTTCTTGGCAGCTTGGAGTAAATCAGAGGCTTTGTCAGAAAGATTGGGGTTTTTTGTTTGCATGGCCAAACTACTTTTAAAAGGAATGTTGATTTTCTGTGTTGTATTCTTCATATCCATAAGTTCTGTTTGGGCTTTTATAGAGTGCCTATCTTTTTATAGAGCTCCTCCTTCATGTCATGGAATGACCTTCTCTTCTTATAGAAATTATTACCTGTTTCCTTTTGCATTTCATTTAGTTTTACTATGATCGATATTGTAAACTCCTTTTCTTACATTTCCGTGATTTCCTGTAGGATATCCATTATTGGTGAGGAGTTATTATGTTCTGTTAAGGGAGAGGTATTTCCTTCTCTTTTCTTTTCTTTTTTCTTTTCTTTTTTTCATATTTTTTGTGTCTCTCTGGTGATTTTTAGCCATCTGGTGGAGTTCTCACTTTTCCTAATTTGTTTAGTAGATTCTGCAATATCTGGGGTTGGATCGAACCTCAGGATCCAGGTGTAGCCCTGAAAAGGGTGACCTAAAAGGGGTCAGAGCCAGATGTACTTTTCAGATTCAAGTTGGGCTGGGCAACTGCCTATAATTTCTGGGGTCATGTCAGCCCACTGAACCTGAATGCAGCCTGTTGAATTCATCCAGAAGCAGCTGGATATATGCTTATCTGTGTGACCCAAAGAGAAGGTTCTATGTAGCCCATGTGGAATGCCCAGGGCCAGGTAACCCTCAAGGCCTAAAGGCGGCTCTATGAAGAGGATCCAGGAGATGCAGGAGGCAGGTTCAGTCTATGTGACCCATGGAGTCTGTGTCATCTACCCATCCTTTCTAGGTCAGGCCATCTCCCAAAATCAAGATATAGCCCTGGCAAAATTAGTCCAGGAGGGTCTAGTGGCCAACCATGCCTTTCTGATTCAAATAAGGCTTATGTACCTGCCTGTAATTTCTGGGAGTAAGTCAGTCATTCCAACCCAAATGTGACCCTAACAAGGTGGTCCAAGGAGGGCTGGCAACCAGTGGTGCCTTTCAGATCCAAGCAGGGCTTGTGTACCTCCCTGTGATTTCCTGTGATTAGACATCCTGCTG
>NW_006160211.1:108265-143189 GCF_000334495.1 Tupaia belangeri chinensis
AAAGTTCATCCTAGCAGGTTTATCCCTTTCAGACAGAGGCAAACCTACCTATATGAGACCCAAGAAGTAAGTTCAGTGCAGCCTCCATGAAATACTGAGGAGCAAGGCTTCCCTAATATTGGAAGGTGGCCCTACGTACGCAGTTAGGGAGAGAGGTATGCCCGCTTCTTGTGGCCCGAAGAGTATATTGGACATGTCTGTCCTTTTGAGGGGAAGGTTGGCCTTGCAAAGATGATCCAGGAGGAGGCCAGATGCCAGCCATGCCTTTCTGATCCAAAAAGGGCTTGTGTACCGCCCCATAATTTCTTGATGGGGGTCAGCCCTATAGATCCAAATGCACCCTTAGCAAGGTTGCCCTGGAGGGGTCAGAGCCTAGATGTGCTTTTCAGAGTTAAGCAGGGCTTGTGTACTTACCTGTAATTTTCCGGGATGAGTCAGCCCACTGCACTCTAGTGCATCTCTGGTAAGTTCAACCAGCAGAGGCCAGAGGCAAATCTACAGTGAAAATCATGCAGCAAATCCTGTGCAACCTGCATGAAATCCTCAATGGCAAGGTTACTTCAAGGCCAGAATGTGGCCTTGTGAAGGCAATCAGGGAGAGGAAGTGTACCCATTCTATGTGGCCCAAAGACTCTCTTGGATCCCTTTGACCTTTTGGATGGCAGGTCATGCCCAAAACCAATACAGCCCTGGAAAAGGAGCCAGATGCCAGCTGTACTTTCTAGATCAAAGCAGGGTTTGTGTATCTGCCTATAATTTCTAGGGATGAGGTTTCCCATCAATCTGAGTTATGAACCCAGTAAATCCATCCAAGAGGGCTTTAGGCAAGCTAATCTGTGAGACCCAGCAAATAGTCTTTTGTGGCCTGTATTGGAATACCTGGTGCTCAGGTTACCTTAAAGAACTGAATCAACCCTAGGAAGGTTGTGCAAGAGGGCAAACATCCCTGTCTGACCTTCACCAGTGTTTGTTCCCTGTAAACTCCTAGAATTCAACAGGCTGATCCAGTTCATGCCAAGAGTTGGGTGGCTGATTCATGTACTCCAGGAGCAGAAGGTGGTATGAGAAAGTGCCCAATCTCTGACTTTAGACCAGAGGAAGATTTCTGGTGCCCTCCTTTCTGTCAGGAGACTTTCCCCTTTCCTCTGTCCACACTTACAATTCAGGTAGGTCCAGAAAAGCTGTGCTGTGGTGGCCTCAGTTGGGGGAGGTAGTCACTCCCCATGACTTGTGTCTGAAGGGAAAGAAAGTGCAAGCCTGCCCTGCCCACCAGTCAAGGGGAAGTGCACAGATTCCTCAGTCTCTGTTGAAAGAGATCCTCTCACACTCCATTCTCTAGTGGGAGAGGCAAAACACACAGCTCTTCAGTGTGTGTATTGGGGGTGAGAGAGCAGGCAACACAGCATCAGGCTTTAGTCTTTGTGGGTGTCCACCCCAGTTTTCCCTAATCATAGGTCTTCTCTGCATTGTGTCCTATGCTTCTGCCAGATGACATCAGATTGCAGGGATGTTAGAGTGCCTGTTGCAATTGCAATCCAAGCTCCATCTGTTGGCCAACTCCCAAGATGGTGCCAAGCTCTTTGGGCTTGGAGTGAGGTTGGAATGGGAGCTGCAAAGTTTTCTCTGAAGTGGGATATTGGTATACTTCCCAACAATGTTTTAACTCCATACTTGCTTTGTTGTTTTTCTGCAGATGAGGAATTTTTGAGTCCAAGGTAGGAGTATGGAATTTGATGTTCCAGAGGAGAGGTCCTCTCACTACTCCCAACCCTGTGGCTGGAGAGGGCTCTGGTGATTAATTTTCTTTACATTTCCAATTAGAAAGCCTGTACTCCAGAAGCACCTGTAGTTTTTCTTGCACTTTATCAGTCTCATCTCATTCCTCTGCTGTAAATATAGGCATTTATTAAACATTTTTAGCCTTTGTTCTTTTTTTTTTTTTGAGAGGTTTTCGCTATAGGGCGCATGCGCTCTCCAGACAGACAGAGAGAGAGACATAGAGACAGAAAGTGAGAAATCACCCCCCAGGGGGGATAGTCACGCTGCAATCCCTTCTCCATTATCCTCTCAGGGTCTTGGGCACGCACGCACACACGCCCAGCATGAGTTTTAAGCCACCGGGTACGGGACGCAAACCGCAGTCGACTACGTGGGGGTCCAGCGACATAGCCGTTAGGCTAACTGCTGGTTCCCTTAGCCTTTGTTCTTAGACAGATGCCACAGTAGGCATTTCTAGTCAACCATCTCACCTCCTCTCTCTGTTAATAAACTTTAAATAGCACAAATATTTAAGTATTTTAGAAAATAATGTACTCTATGAAGATGTTTATATCTTGACTTTTTTTTGGACATTAGCACAGGGAACCTGATTTTTAGTATGATTTTTTTTAACACCTAAAGATTTAGTGAATATATATTCAGCATTTTCTAAGGGGTTTTATAAGAAATAAGAATGAGCAAAATATACCTCATTTTCAGTTTCCAGAATTTTGTTTCCTAAAGAGAGGTACTAGAAACAGAGATACACTACTTTATAGTGAGAAGTCAAACATATTCCTTGAGAAAAATTAATAGTAAGAAAAAGTGAGTAGAAATTAGAGGAGCAATTAATAAACTAAAGTTAATTAACAACCAAATTCAGATAGAGATTTTTTTAATCTTGGGTCAAGTTCGAAGTTTCATACTTTAAGATAATTATGGGCTCACTTCTTCCCTTCCTCTTTTCACTCATATCCAAAATGGGTTCAAAGGTCGGTGTGCCAAAAGCAGTATCCAGCGTTCAAATGAAGAATCCAAAGCTAAGCACATTTTCAGTACCCCAGTGCAACTTTGTGAAATATTTTAATATGAATTTTACCTCAAAGATATGAGTTAAACTACATGCTAGTTTATTCTCTATATTATCTATCACTTTGTGTGTTATATTAGAGTTTTTGTTTATTTTGTTGACTTTTTTCCCTAGAAGCATAAGGTACAGGTATTATGCTGCATTTTAGTAAAATAGTGATTACCAGGAGTGGGGTAAGATTTGAGAGACAAGGAAGTAGGAAGATATTGGCCAAAGGTACTAGTTGTAGATATGTACAATAAATAAATCTAGAGATGTATGGTGGGATACAAAGACTATATTGTATTATATACTGGAAATTTGCTAGAAGAGTAGATTTTGGGTGACTTACCCACAAAAATACACAGTTAACTGTGAGTGGCTGGATATCTTTATATGCTTCCCTTTAGTAACCATTACAACATGTATTTTGAAACACCATGCTGTACATGTCAAATAAACACCATTTAAAAAAAAAAAAAAGACTAAACTGGGAGGCCAACAGATGGTGGTTTCATTGCTAGACTCCAACATGGCCAGCCCTGGTTTGAGTCCCAGCCCCAGTGGCTTGAAAATCACACCAGGTACATGTGCGTGCATGTGTGCATTCATGAGTGCCCAAGATCCCAGGATAATAGAAGAGAAGGGATTGTGGTGTGGCCATCTCCCTGGGAGGTGATTTCTCGGTTTCCTTCTCACTGTCTCTCTCTCTCTCTCTCTCTCTCTCTCTCTCTCTCTTTCTCTCTGGCAAGCACATATGCCTTAAGGAAAAAAAAACTCTTCTTGAAAAACAGAAATAGTAAACTGATATCACATTTCCTGTTTTTAACACTCAAAATAGATTTTCACAACATTTTCTTCTCACTTGAAGTTTAGTTTTGTTAATTACACACACTTATTCATTATGATTACAAAATCATAATTATGTCTAAGTGATTTGACAGTGGCACATCCCCATTATAAGAGTGTGAATTCTGAGCTTGTTTTCTGAACTATTAACCATCATTAGATACGAGAAATTACAGTCAATTTTCACTATGTTATCAAAAGTGTCACTCAAGGATTTAACAAATGCTTAGAAATGTATTTAGATCATAATCCAAACACCAGTTTCTTGGTGAATTTTCATTATATCAAAACAAATACAAGCTTCTGTGTGCAAAATCTTATGTTTATAAGTATGTACGTTTTTGATGTTATCATTAAAGTCTATTTCATCACATATTTAACACACAATTTGCACTCATGAAAATAATGTCTTATAAAGAATTGCTGATTTATTTGCTTGGGAAAAGAAATATGAATCATTAATTTGTAAAATTAGTTATTAGATTATATTTTGGTAATATTCCAAGCCAGAAGAATAGATTTTAATTTACTAAATATTTATTCATATGTCCATATCTGATAAAAGTTTCAAAAAATATATATCATATAAAGTTCTAGCCTTCTTTAAGAAAAATGATAAACTGATGTTTACAAAAATAAATCTGAGTGTAGCAACTAGCATTTTAAAGAGATGCTTTGTTTTCTAATATAAGATTATATTATTATGCAAAGTTATAAACAAAAGTTATAAACTTTATTTTAATCTGTAGGTAACAGATCAGTAAAGTACAATGTGATCTTAGTATCTTTTGATAGAAAAATTCCCCAGATTAATTTTTAAGTAATAACACTGTCTAAATAAAAGCTGTCACAGATGTTCATATCTCAAAGTTCTGGAAGGCAAATTGGTCAACTTACTAAATAAATGGCGACCACAATAACTCACTTCTACTAAAAAACAATCTTTATTTTGTCTTACAATTTTCTATTTACATTTCATTGTTCTACATCATAGTGGGGCGCATGGATTTTTCAAAGGATATGTGCAGTGTGTGATAATCAAATCAAGGATAATACCATATTCATTATTTTCAACAATGACCACTACAATTGAAATACATAGATAGATTGATAGATAGATTGATAAGCAATGTCCATCTTCTTCATTCAGTTGTGCTATGTTGTTCCACAACCAATTTGCTCCCATCTACCTGCATTCCAGTGTCTATTAAATTTTTTTTTGTTTCCCCCTGGTCATCTTCTACTCCCCACCTCCTGACAAATTATGCATGCTCTGGTATCTACACTTGTCATCTCTACTTCTGTGTTTTCAAATCTTTCCATTTCTCCCATGGAGTGCAGACATTAGGTCTATATCGAGTAATGACATACAATCTTTGTTTTTTACTAGTCTAGCTCATTTCACTTGGCATTGTATTTTCTGTATTCAACCACTCTGTATTGAACGACAAGATCTCATTGTCCTTTATGGTTTGGAAGTACTCTATTGTGTATATGTATCACATTTTTTTAAAATCCAGTCATCAGATGTTGGACACTTAGACTAAATCCATGTTACAGCTATTGTGAATGACACTGCAAAAAACATGGATGTTCAAGTGTCTTTCTGATAGGTGATTTCCTGTCCTGTGGGTATATACTCAGGAATGGGATTAGTGAGTTATATGGTAGTTCTATTTTAAAATGTCTGAGAAACCTCCATATTGTTTTCCACAGTAGCTGTGCTAATTTACACTCCCACCAACAGATCAGAAAAGGATTCCTTCTTCATCATGGCTTTCCCAGGACTTGTAGTTTTGTGTTTTGTTTTGTTTTGTTTTGTTTTTGATAATAGTCATTCTGACTGGTGATACATCATTGTAGTTTTGATTTGCATTTCCCTTATGATAAGAGATGTTAAATGTTTTTCATATTCATTTTGGTATTGGTGTGGCTTACTCTGAGAGCTTTCTGTTCAGATCAATTGCTCATTTTTTAAATTGGAGTATTAGTTTTTCTGAAGGTATACTGTTTGAGTTTTCCATGTATTCTGGTTATTAATACCTTACTTGAGGTATAGTTTGCAAATATTTTCTCGCATTCTGTGGGCTACCTCTTCATTCTATTTATTGTTTCCTTTGCTATGCAGAAGGTTTTTTTTACTTTGATGTAATACCACATGACTCTTTTTGGAGTGGTTGCCTACACTTTAGGGATCTTAGCTAAGAAATATTTGCCTATGCCAATGTCTTCAAATGTTTCCTCTGTGTTTCCCACAGTTTTATACCTTGAGGCTTTATATTTAGATGTGTGATTCATTGTGGGATTATTTTTTAATGGTGAGAGACAGGGGTCTGGTTTCATTTTTCTGCAGATGGATATCCAATTTTCCCAGCACTATTTGCTGAAAATGTTTTCATTTCTCCTCTGAGTTATCTTGTGTTTTCAATTGGCTGTACATTTCTGAGTTTATTTCTGGGTTCTCTATTATTTCATTGACTTATGTGTCTGTTTTTGTTCTAGTACATGCTGTTTTGAATATCACAATTTTTATAATGTGTTTTAAGGTCAGGTAGTGAGACACCATAAACTGTATTCTGAGCATTTAGTATTTTTAAATCAGTGATTGGATGGCGAGGATGTCAAACAGACTTTCAATGACACATTTACTAACAAAATATGGAACATGCTTCTAATGCTGTGAAAAAAAAGCATGAGTTGCAGGAATTGCATATACGGCCATCATTTCTTTATTGTCTGAATGGGCAATAGTGTTATTTACTGACTGTGTTACCTAAATCCAGTGAATCTCTGTATATTAAAGTAATGATTAAGATATTAATTTAGAGAATAAGAAATTATTTGTTGATTCTCCCCTGTAGGATATAAAATTTACTAGTTGCTCACTAGTTTAGTAAGAAGTTTATTGAGCTAGTTCAGTGTTGTTTTGTTCTTAATATCATTTTCAGGGGAAAAAAAGACTGAATCAATTCAACTGCCTAAGAATAAGTACGTTGGTTGCAAACTCAAAATGCAACAGATACCATTATTTTATTGCTTTTTGACATGCACATTAAGTTGGTAGATGAAGAGAGCACAATGCTGTTGTCCATTATGGGATGTATAATAAAAGAATCCTAGGGGCTGGCAGGTGACGGCGTGGTAGTTAAGGGCACTGGACTCCCACATAGTTAACCATGGTTCAAATCCCAGACCTGGCAGATTGCTTTCTTGCTTTCCTTTCCTCCCTCCCTCCCTCCCTCTCTATTTTTCCCTCTCTCCCTCACTTTCTGGTCAAATTAAAATAAATCAATAAAGTTAAATAAAATAATTTTTTAAAAAGGAATCTTAAATCCAACCTAAGATTGCATCAATATTAGATTTGCAGCATCAAGTAAAGGTGCATTTATGGGTAAGAACAAAATCAGTCAAGCTATCTCTTTTCCTTATTGACCAGATGTTTCTATTATAGTCCTGGAAAAGCACTTCCCCCTTCCAGGATACAGAAGTGTCAGCACCTCCCTGAGACTGTTAGGAGGAGCTAGCAAATACAATGAATCATCTAGTATGCAGACCTTATAGGATTTAACTAAAATCTCAAATCTGTCTTTCATTATTCATTCAAAAACTATGTATTGAGAACTTACTATTGTGTCAAGTCTTGTTCTCAGTACTTGGGATCCATCAAGAACTATACAAGGCTTGGGAACCAGCAGTTAGCATAATGGCTATGTCGCTGGATTCCCACGTAGTCGACCATGGTTCGCGTCCCGGACCCGGTGGCTTAGAACTCACGCCGGGGGGGCGTGTGTGCGTACGTGCCCAAGATCCCGAGAGGAGAATGGAGGAGAAGGGATTGCAGTGTGACCATCCCCTCTGGGAGGTGATTTCTCACTTTCGGTCTCTATGTCTCTCGCTGTCTGTCTGGTGAGTGCACGCACCCTATAGCGAAAATCTCTCAAAAAAAAAAAGAAAAAAGAACTATACAAGGCTCTGTTCTTTGGTAGAGCTTATAATCTATTGAAGGCAGGCAGTGAAGCAAACACTTGACATGAAATAAGTAAATTTTACGGTAAATCAAAAGGAGTTAAAAGCTACAGGACTATAAAACAAATTAGGGTAAGGGGAATTAGGAGGGCGAGAGATTGGATGAGGGTTGCAATTTCAAACACTGTGGTCAAGGTATTAAATAGTTCTCATAAAAAAGGTAGAACTGAGCAAAGATTTGGAAGGTGACAAGAGAGTGAGCTAGGCAGATATGCAGGGAAGAACATCCCAGGCAGAAGCAACAGCCAATGCAGAGACCCTAAGATAAAAACTAGCCTAACTTATTTGGCCCTAAGAAGCCCCTGCCTGATCATGTGGGCATCATGGAACCCAAAGATGAGATACTGCCTACCACCCCCATCTCAGAACAGAGGGATGGGAAGCCAGAGCCGCCTGCCATGCCCCAGCCAGTCCCCAGGGCATAACAGGGTCCTGGCAGCTGTATCGGGAGTCCGGATGTTACTCTGTAAAGACCTTTAATAAAATCTTACAAAAAGAAAAACAAACAAAACTAGCCTAACCTATTCTAGAGCAGCCAGAAGGTCACTGTGGCAGAAACAGCAGGAGTAGGGCACAGCCTTATATGTCATTGGCTCTCACAACTGCCCACTCCCTGGAGGGCCAAACCTCGGTCACAGTTCCCACTCATCTCCAGCACGGATCAGGTATGGAAGCTCTAAGCTCCACTTAGAGAAGTTTCAAGTCCCAAGTTCCTTTATCTCAAAAGTGCATGTTCTCACTTTTTACTGTTTTGGTTTTTTTATGGTATTTTCCTGTAGGATCATAAAACTGTAGAAAAGGTTGTTCATTTGTTGATTTTTGAAGTATTTCTTTTACTACTTTATATAATTTGTAGCCAAATAGTTTTAGAAATTCAGGTCTCCAACTTGCCAGAAACCATGTAAAATCAGGCTGAATCATATGAAATTGCCATATTTATTGGTTAAAAGTGATCAAATGTTTTGAGTTAGTAGAAATAACTTCAATTACTTTTGTCATTTTAATAACCGGAAATATATGTTCATATATTTCATAATCTATATAACAAAGACTGCTAGTTATATACACGGTGGCCAGTCTCTCTTCTTTAGTAATGTAACCCTGATGTTTTTCAGGATGGCACTGAGAACACCTAAAAGAAAGCTCTCAAGCCTTTCTTGGAGCCAGGTGTGCTCATTGACTAAGAGCTGTCAAATGACATATCATTTGATATGTGAACGGTTATGTAGGACTTCCTCAGAGATTTTTTTTAAAAGGAACTTAGTTGACTAGAAGCTGCTTAGATTTTTTTTTTCCTTTTCCCCATTCCCTTCTTCCTTCCTGTTTCCTGGAATACGAATGTCATGGTATGAGCTCCAGAAGCTATATTAAACCATGAGCTGTCCTTGAAGACAAAGCACATCAAGGAGATGACACAGCACAAAGAGAGCAAGGTCTCAGAGTCCCAGATGACCTTGTGGAACTAGAAAGTAGTCTTAGACTAACCATATCCAGATTGCTTTCATAGACTAAATTAACCTTTATGTTTAGGCCACTGTTATTTCTGTTTTGGATTGTTTCTTCTGTTATGTGAAGAAAATCTAATTCGAAATAAATGAATACCATAATGTTAATTTTAAACTAATTTTCTATAAGTAATGGAAGGTAAATCATCTTAAATGATTCCCCCACTGATTGTTTAGCCCAACCATGTTATTTAGCTAGGAAAAGTATCATCTAGCCATCTAGAAATATATTAAACAAATAAGTTTTTGAATTTTTGTTTTCCTTTGGAAAACATTTTGTAATCACAGAATAGTAGAATGGTGATTTCATCACTGGTCGTCTTAAAAATGATAAAGCTGATATAATTTATGAATTATACACATAAAAAGCTTCAAGATTTCAGGTTATTCTCCTGAAAATATCCAAATTCATTGCTTTTTCTCTCTGGAAAATAAACCTGTTGTTTACTTTTTATTTGCTTTACCAAACCTAATTTTAATGAAGGTCACATAGCAGGGCAATTTAATAAATATTTCTGAGTAAATGAATATAAAGTATTGTGGCTAGCTACAATGATTAAAGAAATCATGATAGCAAAACTCAAACCTTTTGAGAACTGTTTATTATAAAATTTTTAATCTTTAAACTATTCTCATGTAAAAGTCATTATGGGGAATTTTAATGTACATTTTGGTGCTTCTAATGAATATTTTAAAAGACAGTAAAAGAGTAATGAAAATACAGATTTGTGAACACGTATCAATGCATATATTTCAGTAAGCCAAAAAAGAACTATAAAAATGGAAATAACTTTGAAATGTTTAGTCTGCTTATGAGTTTAAAAATGTTTCTCAAAAATAAAATACTGAAATTTTAAAATCTAACATTGTCAGTCCTTGTCTAATTGAATCGTTAGCTCTCAATTCTACTCTGGGAAACGGTGCCACCCATGACAGTTTTCACTGGTGTGTAATGACATAAGGATAAAGACAATGTGATAAGTTTCTAATAAATCTTAATTTTAAGAGTATCCTTGCATGCCCAAGATCCTAGGAAGAGAATGAAGAAGGGAATGCGATGTGGTCATCCCCGTTGACTGATTTCTCTGTCTCTGTCTCTCTGTCTGGAGAGTACTCATGCCCTAAAGCAAAATCTCTCAAAAACAAAAATAAGAAAGAAAAAGAGTGTCTTTTATTCAGAAATAATGTCTTTTATTTAATGATATGCCACTTTTTTTTTCTTTGTTTTTGGACAGGTTTTTGCTACAGGGTGGGTGCTCTTGCCAGACAGACAGAGAGAGACAGAGAGACAGAAAGCGAGACATCACCCCCCAGGGAGGATGGCCACGTCGCAATTCCTTCTCCTCCATTCTCTTCTCAGGATCTTGGGCACGCACGCACACACCCCTGGCGTGAGTTTTAAGCCACCAGGTCTGGGATGTGAACCACAGGTGACTACATGGGAGTCCAGGGACATAGCCATTATGCTAACTACTGGTCCCTCAATATGCCACTTTTTAAACTGCCAGAATGTGCATAGATTCATCATAAAAAGAGGGAGAGAGAGAGAGAGAGAGAAACAAGGGAGTACCCTCAATGAAATACAATTTTAAGACAATTCCTCCTCCTCCATTTCTCCATCCTATTGAGATTTGGGGCATGCACTTACACACCCTGCATGTTTTCAAACATCTGGACCCAAGATTCAAACCAAGGTCAGACATAGCCATTATGCCAACTGTTGGTCCCAGGCCATGATAAATTTTTTAAATGATCATACTTTGATCCTATTTTTTATTCCAAAAATTTCTTTAAAAGTTATTGGTTTCTTGGGACCAGCAGTTAGCATAATGGCGATGTTGCTGGATCTCCCTGAGCAGTTCGCGTCCTGGACCCGGTGGCTTAAAACTCACGCCGGGCACGTGTGCGTGTGTGCCCATGATCCCGAGAGGAGAATTGAGGAGAAGGGATTGCAGCATGGCCATCCCCTCTGGGGGGGTGATTTCTCACTATCTGTCTGTCTCTCCGTCTCTCTCTGTCTGTCTGGCGAGCACACGCCCCCTGTAGCAAAAACTTCTCCAAAAAAAAAAGTTATTGGTTTCTTAGAAAATAAAAGAATCCATCATTTTTTTCACTTGGCATTTTTTTTTTGCACTTATTAAAGTTACATTTAATCACTATCCATCTTTTCAGTGTAGAAAATGGTGAAGGGATTGCTGCGTGGCCATTCCCTCTACGGGGGTGTTTTCTCGCTTTCTGTCTCTCTGTCTCTGTCTGTCTGGCAAGTGCACATGCCCTGTAGCAAAAACCTCTCCAAAAATAATAATAATTATTATTATTATTATTATCAGTAGTCATTACTTTCAAACTAATCCAAAAAAATTTCATCACAGATTTCACTAATTTCCCATAATAACAACATCCATATTTATGACTATTATGACTATGTATAATGAAGGAGAATCCACTATCCATCAATGTCCACATAATATTTGTTGTGATTTTTTTTGTTTGTCTTACTGATACAGTCAGTTCAGAAACAGTCTCAACTAATAACTTTTATTTGTAAACATTTTATGCACAAGGAAATGTAAACAGTTAAAAAATAAATCTGTAAATAGTATCTGTCCTTATTAATGTGTTATGCCTTGAAATGCATGTGGATAAAACAAAAAATTCCTTTTAATCTGCATAAAACACAGTGATTCATGTAATAAACACTATTACTACCAAGATGAGATGTAATAAGTATCAGATCATATATTTCTAGTCAGTAGGGATGTAAATTTTTTTCTTTTGTTCTGTAAAATTAAAAGCCTAAAGAAGAGCTGTCCAAGGCAAGATAATGTCATCTACATCTTTTTTTAGTGGCCATGTTTTTAAAAGGAAGAAACATAAAATTTGTTCCAATATATTTCATTGAATCTGATATATCTAAGATAATATCTAAAATATTATCTTTCAACATATAATCAATATAAAAATTATTACTGGGGGCCAGCTTAAGAAAGCCATATACTACATGGCCAAATTTGGTTCAAATCCCAGCTTCAATAGGTTGAAACACATGCCTGGTATGTACACATGCATGCTCAAAATCCCAACAGGATGGAAAAATGGAGAAAAAATTGTGGGATTGCCAGGCTCCACTGAGAAGCTCTTGTTCATGGAAGAAATAAATAAATATACTCAACCTGTATATGAAAATGGACACACACATATATATTTTATCATTTTTTTCTCCAAAAAGCATATTGCTTATATACCATAAGACAAATTTTGCACCAGTAAAAAGCTGGCTTCCAAGGCCGAGCAGTGCCCAGGAGAGCACATGCTCCAACACTTTCATCAAATATGGCCAAGGAGGACAATAGAACATCTCACATGGCAGAGCCAAAGACAAAGGCAATGACCTCAGGGAAGAGGCAGCAAGATAGGCCCATGGGGAGATAAAACCTCTTACCAGTTCAGGAACTGATAAACCCTCTGAGCCAATAACTGCAGGATATTCCCACTCCTCTCTCTTGAACATAGACATTTTATTATCCTATTGCTGTTCCCATTGTATATCTGGAATAGAGGACAGATGGGACAGATAGCTAACGCTTTACCTTACAGTTTGGTGAATCTGGGAAAACTGCAACAATACCTGCTGGAGAGGACAGATATCACCTTGAGATCCTAGATGTTGAGGTGGGTATAGTAACTGAATTGGATGTAGGGTTGTCTCTCTCGTAGAGGAGGTATGAGATCTATCCATGGAAGGAAGGTCAGTAGAGATACTTGGGTGACCAGAGAGTAGGCCATGGTGAAACCTCCTGTCACCTCTTTTCCTTAGAGTAATATTCACTGTTTCCAGGGACTGGAACCTGAAACTCCTTGGAGTTTGAGAATCAGGGGCAACCTATTTACAGATTATATTTTCCAATCTATCTTGTAATGAAACATGGTGATGTGACTAAATTTAAAATAACAGAATGTGAGTGGAAGTGATAGACAGAATTTCCATAATTCTTTATGTCTACATTTTCTTTTCCCTTCTCTCTCCTGGCTGGGAAATAGTAACAATGGGGCACTGTTAAACTGCTGTCTTCTTTTTTCTTTCTTAAAAAAATGTGTCAGGGGCCGAAAGGTGGTGTGGTGGTTAATGGTGCCGGACTCCCACATGGCCGACTGTGATTCAAGTCTCAGACCTGGTGGCTTGCTTTCTCACTTTCTCTCTCTCTCTCTATCTCTTTTTTATTTTGTCCTTCTCTGATCAACTAAAAATAAATAAATTAAATACATTTAAATAAAAAATAATGAAATAAATAAAATAAAATAAAATAAAATGATAAAAAATGTGGAAAAACATCCCATTAAATTAAAATAAAATGATCAAAAATGTGGAAAAACATCCCATGGTCTTAGATTGGAAGAATTAACATAATCAAGATTTCAAACCTACCCAAATTAATTTACAAATTCAACATAATCCCAATCAAACTACCAGAGACATTCCTCACAGAAATAGAAAAAAACGATCATAAAATTTGTCTGGAACCATAAAAGGTCCAGTATTACTGACCTCAAAACATATTACAAAGCTATGATAATTAAAACAGCATAGTATTGGTACAAAAACAAATAGGTAAACCAATAGAACAGAATTGAGAACCTCTAAATAAGCCCCAAAACATATAGCCAACTGATCCTTGACAAAGGATACAAGAAAATCCAGTGGGAAAATGAAAAATCTCTTCAGCAAATTGTGCTGGATGAACTGGATATCCACCTATAGAAGAATGAATCTGTATCCTTACCTCTCACCACTCATAAAAATTAACTCAAAATGGATTGAGGATCTAAACATAAAACTTCAAACTATAAAAATACAGGTGGAAAACACAGGAACAACTCTTGGAGACATTGGAGTAGGCAGAATTCTTAAAGAAGACTTCTTAAAGAATCCCAGAAATAGATAAATAGGACTATATTAGGCTGAGAAGCTTCTGCACAGTAAAAGAAACAATAAGTAGAGTGAAAAGACAAACCAAAGATTGAGAGAATATACTTGCAAACTATACTTCAGATAAGGGACTGATAACCAGAACATACAGGGAACTCAAGCAGCTTATCCACCAAAAAAAAAAAGGGGGGGTGGGAATCAATCCTATTAAAAAAAAGGAAAAATGAACTGAACAGAGAATTCTCCTGAGAAAAATGCTTGACATCTCTTATCATAAGAAAAATGCAAACCAAAACCACAATGAGACACCACTTAACCCCAGCCAGAATGGCTAAAATTTTAAAAATAATAATGATAAGTGCTGGAGAGGCTGTGGTGAAAAAGGGACACTCCTACACTGTTGGTAGGAATGCAAATTTAACCACTTTGGAGAATAATACAGATATTCCTTAGAAAACTACAAATAAAACTACCATATGACCCAGTAATTCTACTCTTAGGTATTTACCTAAAGGATAGAAAAACCCTCAGTCGGAAAAACACACATCCATGTTTACTGCAGCGTTGTTTATAATCGCTAGGTCATGGAGTCAATCCCAAATGTCTTCTCCAGGAGACTGAGAAGTACAAGGCTAAAGATGAGAAGCAGAAGGACAAGGTGTCTTCCAAGAATTCACAAGTCTTGCACATTCAATATGAAAGCAATTGTGGAAGACGAGAAACTTTGAGGAAAGATCAACAATGAGGACAAACAGCAGATTCTTGACAAATGTAACGAAATCATCAACTGGCTTGACCAGAACCAAACTGCAGAAAAAGAAAAGTTTGAGCATCATCAGGAGCTGTAGAAAGTCTGTAACCCCATCATCACCAAGCTGTATCGGAGTGCAGGAGGCATGTTAGGGGGAATGCCTGGGGGGCATGCCAGGGGGTTTCCTGGCGAGGATGCTCCTCCATCTAGGCAGGGGTGCTTCTTCAGGACCTACCATTGAAGAGGCTGATTAAGCTGACCTAAGCATAGATTATGTAGCAATGTCCCATGCAGTAAAACATTGAAGGACGCCAATTTGTAGTGAATTCTATGGCAGTCTTAAAGTTCAGCTGCAATAGTAAATTACTGGGCATTCTCTATACTTGAATATGGAACATGTATGTGCACAGGGAAAAATAACATTGCACTTTATAAGCACGGTATTGAAAGTGGAAAATGCAATGTCTTAAATAAAGCTATTTAAAATTGACACTCCCCACCCCTCAAAAAAAAAAATAGATGACTGGATTGAAAAAAATGTGGCATATGTACTCTATGGAATATTACTCAGCCATAAAAAACAGTGAGACCCTGACATTAATACTAAGTGGATGAATATGGAAGACTTAATGCTAAGTGAAGCAAGCCAGACAATGAAAGGCAGACTTTGCATGTTCCCACTCAATGTATACTAATCGTCTGCTCTTCATAGTAGAAATGGAAAATGTGGAAGGTACAGTAGCAGGGAGGGCAATGGTAGATACTAGAGATAGTAAGGATAGAGGTAATACAGGGGGTGAGTAATGGAGGGAGGGACAGGTTGGAGCAGGGGAAGGAATAAAAAAGTACATTTAATTGACATACATCAGATATTTGCTGATGATAATGTATATAGTAATGTCTTTATCTTGACTGATAGGCATGGTATTTGTGCTGAAAAAGCAATGCTGTACACTGTAAAGATACATGTGATTAAATGTAAATTAAAATTAATTTTTTTAAAAAGCTGTATGTGGCAATGAAACAGCCACTCATTCAATCCTGGCCACTTAGCTCCAGACTACGATGAGAGGCAGAAATAAACCACTTATGAGAGGACTTCATAATGTTTGTGGGGAAATGGGATTAAAATATGAATTTATTTGGCTCCAAAGAAATTGAAGTCTATAATATGCACTTTCCATGATCTATTTGAAGACCACACGTATTTCTAGTCTCTGCTATAACAGCTTAATCTAATGTTAATGTAAGTTTCATCTAGCTTTCAAGAGCCCTAATGTAAAATGATATTTTATATCCTATTAGGAAAGATACACATATTGAAATAACATGAACATTCTGAATATAAACACATAACTTCTTTAACAACTAGGGTTTGTTATTTTTCCCCACATGAATACGTGTTCACTGATTTTTTTATTCATAAGAAAATAGAAAATTTGCCTCATTAAGCTGAAGACTTACATCTAAACCAAAATGTATGGTCATGATGTCTAACTAACAAAAGAATATAACTGCTTAGAAAGAAAAAACTTTGTTAAGCCAGGCACTAGTATGGTGGTTAAGGGGGCTTGATGCTACACGGATAACTCTGTAATTCGAGTCCCAGATCCAGCAGCTTGAAAAACACACCAGGCGCATGTGCACGAATGCCCAAAATCCCAAAAGGAGAAAGTATTGCAGTGTGGCCATCTCCCCAGGAGGTGATTTCTCACTTTTGTTGTCTCTAATGAGTGTACATGGCCTAAGGCAAAACTAAAAAAAATTTAAAAAATAAATATAAACCTTGCTAGTAAATAAAAGAGCATAGTGAGAATACAGAAATTTCACTGCAAAGCGTTCCTTCTTAGCGTAGCTAGAGTTCACTTTCCAAAACACACTGGTACAGCATGTAGAGTTATTATCCTGGATATGGCAGATTATTATATATAATTTTACTCTAATTTTAAATCATATATAATAATACAATGATAAATGTGATATATAGTGGTATATTAACAGGATGAACATTCTTTTTCACCATTTCATATATAGGGAGAGATAGAGTTATACTCAGCCTCTTGAAGAGACTACAATGTGAGTTTCTAGAGATCAAAAAGTATGCTAAAAGTGTGTCTGTTCCCCAATAGTGCCTCTTCCAAAGAAGATGTTAGCAAAAACTATTAACACGTAAATATTTCATGTTCTCTGTTATAGGACACTCAGCTACTCTTTGCTTCTCTTTGATCTTCCTGCATAAAACAACAAAATCCGATAATATAAACTTCCAGCTATAGAAGTAAATATATATGTATGTGCATGTGTAGGTGTGTGTGTATGTGTGTGTGTGTGTCTTGTCACAATACAAAAGAGGCTGATGAGGTTTGAGGGTTTAGACTTAGGCAATCCAAAGATATATGGGAATGTTCCTGAGAAAAGATGACAAGGTTATTTTTTACAGAAATGTCAACAATAGATTAAATTCAGAGCCACTCCACCCTTAATATAATAGTTGTCATAAACACGGAGGCATGAGTTATCAGCTGTTCACATAAGCAGCTTTAGAGAATCATGGAACAAAGATTAAATGGATATAATTTATAATCTGGGCTCTCCACAATCCTAAGGCTTTCAGTACCACAATTCCACAGAGCCTCTGGGCAAGCCTCATTACTGACCTTCAGCACAGCATTGGCTGACATTGTACTGTCTTTGGTGTTGACCTATTATTCCTTAAAAGAGTAAAACACAGTAATGCAAATGCAATCTATTGGATTTTCAAGCCCTCATGTAAGACTCTCACTATTAGAATCAATAGGAAAAGAGAAATAGCACCCAATTTCCTACTTAGCTTTGAAAGCACATAGCCAATAGAACTATTGTATTTTGGCCTTGAATTTACCTATCCAATATCCAGTGTCTAATTTCTCTCTGTATGTGGACAAGTATATAAGAATATATATAAACACATTTATTTATATCAGGTTCTCTTTTCTGTCTACTAGATGACATAATGCACCAAGATTTATAAGTAATTCAATGTAAACACTAACATCCTATAATTATATTTAGAAATGACCTTTTCTTTCTCTAGATAATAAATTAAATTACAAATGGTAAGGCTTTGTATTACAGGTATCCCATTCAAAATGTGGTATATTACTTTTAATTCCTTAAGTGTGAATTTTTTCCACTTGTTTTATAAAATGTTTTCTTCTGTATGTGAATGGTATATGAATAACAGAAACTGCATTAACCCAAATCTAAATTCTTCTTCTTTGGAACAATTATTTTAAAGAGTATAATGGCCTAGATTTTCAGCTCTAGAGTCAAGTTTCTGGGATTTGAATCGCATCTCTCCCATCTACTAGCTGAATAACTCTAGCAAGGTACTTAATATCTCCCTCTGCTTTATTTTCCTCATGTGAGCAAAGACCATATTAATAAATCCACTTCTGTTTGGAGGATCAAATGAAATAAGGCATTTCAATTAACAAAATGCTCAGGAATTAGTACATTCTCAAAAAAGGTTACTTACTATTATCATTAATATGTTAATCTTGTTATTTCTCCCCTTAGAAATGAGAAATCTTTTGTTATATTCAGTCAGAAAGAGTTATGTACACATCCTGCAAGGTGACAAAAAGAGGAATTTCTCCTTCTTTATCACAGCTAAACACAACCAAAAAGAGCCGATATTATACATGTATATAATGGCAAGGTGACATAAAATGTATTTCTAAACATCCAATTTGTCCTCAAAGTGCTCTTTGCTCAAAAAAATATGCATATAAATATGTACCTTTGTTCTGGGGCCATCTCAGGCATAATTCTCCATTAGTGTTCCACAGAGAAACAAGGTAAACTTCCTTACTATAGTTACTCATTCCCACAGTATGTCCTTCGAAGGACCTAAATAGAATATTCTTTATCCCTGCCATAGCTTGCTTTCTTTATAATTATACTCTTAAATACTCTCTCCATAATTACATCACTTGACTTTCATCACTGTGCAAACCTCATTGCCTTGTACCCATGAACTCTCCTCTCCCTTCTCATGTCCTTTCACAGCATAATCTCCTCACTCATGGAAGCTGGAAAACTTAGTCATTCTCGGCTTTTCCTTTTCCATTACCCCAGTAAGTACACTCAAGTTCAATCTAGTTCACCACTAAAATATGTCTTAACTAAATGAACTCCATCTATTCCTCATCTACTTCCCATGCAAACTACCACTAAATTAAAAAAAAAAAATTTAAGTGTTATTCTTTCTCTCTTGACATTGTGTAGTATTCTGATTTTCCTTTCAAAATATGTCCTTTCTTGTATATTTGTCCATTGTTTCAGTGTACTTGGTATTAAGTGTATACATCCTCAGACTCAATTTTAATGACTGAATGTAGATACTCATAATTTGTATTTCCATCACATCACTAAAATGCTTCATGAACATGATTCAAATTATGTATTTAATAACACATAGCCTCTGATGGTTAAGCCTTCTTGTGTACAAGTACCATTATGGGTCAACTCTCTAACACACATTAGTAAGAAATCAGCATGCCCTCAAAGCACATTATAATATGCCCTTCTTAATAATTTGATAGTGATATCAAGTACAAAAGTGCTTAATAGTAATAGTCTCATAGATTTTAATTTCAAAGAGATAAAAGACTCTCAATGTATTCAGTGCTTTACAAACTGTGGATATGATAGCCAAGGATAATCCTATGTATATAGAGACTGAAGCTGTTAATACAATATGAGTATAAAACAGTATAAAAGTACTGAAGGGTCAGCCTCAAGCTAAAAGACACTTGGAGCTATATAAAATCAAACACATAAAGATGGTATGCTGTATTTACCTTGGCTGAAATTTTGCCTTAAAACATGTTTAATTCTCAAATGGTGCAGAAATTTTAAAAAGATGGCATTTTATAAATGATGGGAAGAGTTGTGGCGGTATACTGCAAGATGACAGAAATTTTACAGCTATTCTTTGGAACATAGTCCATCTCCTCTCACATTAGTATCATTTATAGCATCCAAAATGCATTTGAATTCAACAGACTTCCTGGAACCCCAGAAGGGATTCATTACATATCTTTTCCAAAGTTAATGTCTTTTTATTTGCATAAAAGTACAATTCCATCACAGTTTCCAATCAGAAGCCATAGAAAAGAATTATAAATGCCTATCTAAAGATTTTCATATCTAAATAGATCATGAAGATGGAGCTTCAGATTCATTGTTGACCTTTTGCCTTTTATCACTGAATTATACACACTACAAAAGAATATACAAGGTTAAAAAATATCCTTCACAAAGATGCAGGAGCGTATCTGGAAGACAGATCTTATGATGTGTTTTGTAACAAAAGACCATCAATCTTTTCTTCAAAATCAAAGAGGAACTTCTGCACAAATTCCCATGATGGAAAGTGTTTCAAAATATGACCTTTTAAATTTATGTTTTACATAATTACTAGGATTCCCCTTTCAGGGAATTGTATAAGGTTGGCAGCCACAATATAGTGAACTAGCCTTTGTCCCTACCTAGGAAGATACAGAATGGTTAAACTGATGAGTTCTTAGATGAGCTATCCATTCTTAGGCCCCCAGAGCAGGACTTAGATTTCCTTAACTTTAGTCACAAATAAAACATTAAAAGGGAATAAAGGATATTCTTTTTTAAATTTATTCAGGAGTCCTTTATTGAAAGTTTGACTATGTGTTGGAGTTTGCTTGAGACAGTCCCTGTTTATATCTGTTATTCTGGTGTAATTATCAATAGTATCCCCCCAAGAAGATCTTTTTAAACATTAACGTGATAGCCCTCTTATCAGAAAGCTACATATAAGCCAGATCTGTTTTTTTAATTTTATATTTTATACATTAAATCACTATACATTTCTACAGCATATAAAGTGAATTTACCCAATATAAATACACTTCACACCAGTCCAGTTCAAGATACCGTACATGTTATCATCAACAGATAATCACCCATTTCTGTGTGCCATAAATTTCTTGTCTATTTTTCTCCTTGAAGCCAAGGATAATCCTATGTATATAGAGACTGAAGCTGTTAATACAATATGAGTATAAAACAGTATAAAAGTACTGAAGGGTCAGCCTCAAGCTAAAAGACACTTGGAGCTATATAAAATCAAACACATAAAGATGGTATGCTGTATTTACCTTGGCTGAAATTTTGCCTTAAAACATGTTTAATTCTCAAATGGTGCAGAAATTTTAAAAAGATGGCATTTTATAAGTGATGGGAAGAGTTGTGGCAGTATACTGCAAGATGACAGAAATTTTACAGCTATTCTTTGGAACATAGTCCATCTCCTCTCACATTAGTATCATTTATAGCATCCAAAATGCATTTGAATTCAACAGACTTCCTGGAACCCCAGAAGGGATTCATTACATATCTTTTCCAAAGTTAATGTCTTTTTATTTGCATAAAAGTACAATTCCATCACAGTTTCCAATCAGAAGCCATAGAAAAGAATTATAAATGCCTATCTAAAGATTTTCATATCTAAATAGATCATGAAGATGGAGCTTCAGATTCATTGTTGACCTTTTGCCTTTTATCACTGAATTATACACACTACAAAAGAATATACAAGGTTAAAAAATATCCTTCACAAAGATGCAGGAGCGTATCTGGAAGACAGATCTTATGATGTGTTTTGTAACAAAAGACCATCAATCTTTTCTTCAAAATCAAAGAGGAACTTCTGCACAAATTCCCATGATGGAAAGTGTTTCAAAATATGACCTTTTAAATTTATGTTTTACATAATTACTAGGATTCCCCTTTCAGGGAATTGTATAAGGTTGGCAGCCACAATATAGTGAACTAGCCTTTGTCCCTACCTAGGAAGATACAGAATGGTTAAACTGATGAGTTCTTAGATGAGCTATCCATTCTTAGGCCCCCAGAGCAGGACTTAGATTTCCTTAACTTTAGTCACAAATAAAACATTAAAAGGGAATAAAGGATATTCTTTTTTAAATTTATTCAGGAGTCCTTTATTGAAAGTTTGACTATGTGTTGGAGTTTGCTTGAGACAGTCCCTGTTTATATCTGTTATTCTGGTGTAATTATCAATAGTATCCCCCCAAGAAGATCTTTTTAAACATTAACGTGATAGCCCTCTTATCAGAAAGCTACATATAAGCCAGATCTGTTTTTTTAATTTTATATTTTATACATTAAATCACTATACATTTCTACAGCATATAAAGTTAATTTACCCAACATTAATACACTTCACACCAGTCCAGTTCAAGATACCGTACATGTTATCATCAACAGATAATCACCCATTTCTGTGTGCCATAAATTTCTTGTCTATTTTTCTCCTTGATTCCCTTCCTCTCACTCTCCTCCTTCTCCCAACCTCTCCCCACACTGTCTCCAAGATCCATAACCATTTTCCATGCTTCTGTATCCTCTAATCTCTCAGTTTCTGCCATAGAAGAATATGGACAGTTGGTACATATTAAGTGGAGACATACAATGTCTCTCTTTCATAACCTGGCTTGTTTCACTCAGCAGTAAATCTTCCATATTCACCCATTTTCTATCAACTGCCAGTGTCTTCTTGTTTTTCATATTTGTTTTAAGTTTAAAGTCATGGGTAAAAGTCTTCTGGTCAAAGGGTCAGCAGGTAATGTGGTGATTAAAGTGCTAGACTCCCACATGGCTGACCATGGTTCAAGTCCCAGATTTGGTGGCTTGCTTTCTCACTTTCCTTCTCTCTATCTTTCTCTGCCTCTCTCTGGTCAAATTAAACAATAATAACAATAAAGTTAAATTTTTAAAAAGTCTTCTGGTCATGGAATGAGATCCTTTTCCTGTCTAACATCATACGGACAGTAGTCAGTCACCAAGGACTATTATCGCTGGATATTGAAAGGTAGCTCCTGCCATACACAGCTCTCATCAGTAAGGAGAGCTTGAGCACGATAACAGAAACACAGCTAGACCAGTGTGAACTGAGAAGCCAAAACAGATTCAAGGTAGATTAAAACACCTCAGGATTGAGAGTATCTAGGATACTTAGCTGGTTACTCAGAAATAAAGGGTTTGTCTTATTCATACCTCCAAGATAACAAACTAGTATATTTTTTAAAAAGATCACATGATAATTATACTCGCATGTGAATAGTATTTCATATAGTGTATTTGCAGTGGGAAATCAAAAAGCAAACAGAGAAATGGAATAAGAGCAAAAGTTTATTTTGATGCAGAAGTTTTTAAAACCCATGCAGTTTCCATAATATTCATGTTCCATAAACTTCTTTGAAGACCCCTCATGTGTACTTCAGTGGAGCATTAGCTACTGTACTGCGCCTAGTTTTCCATGGTGTTTAATTCATTCCAAAGGTTCTCCCTGCTCCTTGTTTTCCCACTAAAATTATTACGTTCCGAAATCCATAAATGTAGATCCATGATTAAGCTCAAACCAGTAAAAACAATCTTCTCAGATGCCAAAACAACATGCAGCCCACTTAGGGTAACATGTTAATGGAATTTTCAGGCATGTAGGGTACAGATTTGTGAGGATTGGGGCTGTTCTTTTAGGGGAAGTAGGAGGATAATTCTACTCTCAGATGCTTGGAATTGCAGTGGCTGCATAGTACGATAGAGTACATGTGATTTCCAATCAGAAAACTTGGACTTCGGTCCTGTGCACCAACTCAATGAGTTTAATTCAGTTTCTTACCTCTCTGAACATCACATTCTCAGAAAGAAAAATTCAGATTGTAATCATATTGGTTTTAGGGGGTTATTTTTCAGATCACATGAGTTAAATCATAATCAGGGAGTAGACGATGTTAGCAATACACCCAGGACTGCTGGTATAGCCTCATTCGCCTCATCTCACTTTTAAACCTTTTTAAAATTGGTCAGACTTCAACTGTATCAGAGATATATTTCTTCATTTCCCTGTCATTTATACTCTTTATCATTACTGGCATATGGACAAAAAGAAAAGTGAACATGTCAGTATACTTTTTAATTTTTTTTTACTGCATTCAATTCCTTTTTTTGTTGTTGAATCCAGTTAACTTTGCTCCTGGGTTTATTAATAATATAATTAATGGGGCTTGTCTAAACACTTTGCTTCTCAGCTATTTATTTTATTGCCATGAGGAAAGAGTCATATGTTATTTTTATCTCCTTTGTAAAAGCAAAGATTTTTCAAATAATCAAATGAATGAAGCATGGTTCTGCAGTCTAAGGACATGGAATCTTTCTTGAGAAGGATGTAATTAGTGACTGTTCTCAAAGTAACTAGGAGTGAAGGCATTGATTCATATGCTTCATGATTACCTGGCTCATATTTCATTTATTGGGTTGTCAGAAAAGTCATGAGGCATCTCTGCATCAAAAAAACATAGAAAAATACATCATGAACTCGTCTGACAACTTAATAAAATGACATCTCTACCTGACAAGAAATAGTACTGTGGTCTTTTTATGCTCTATTCTAGAACCATTGTTTTTTTTCCTCTTTTTTCCCAATATTCAGAATCATTTATGTTGAGAACATGAACTTTTAAATAAAAAATCTGAAACTATAATTTGAATTAAGAGAATTAAAAAGTCAGTTCTATATCTGAGGGAAAAAGTAATCCCAACCCATTAATCTTTTGAAGTTAAAAACAAAACTATGTTTCACAAACTTCCAACCACTAGTAATCAAAGCTTGAATTTTTATAACAGTGTATAATCTGTGCTTAGCTACTAAGATGCCAATCTTTCAGAATCAGTTCTTGATTCTTTTCCTGAAAAGCTCAAGCTTTAAGTATTTTTAGGCCATTTTTCTGTGGGTAAAGACTGAATACCACAATGGGTAATTTATAAGTAACAAAGGTCATTCAGCTAATGGTTTGGGAGGTTTAGGGTCAAGGGGCGGCATCTGATGAGGGTCTTGCTGTTGATGGGACTCTCAGCAGAGAGTGGGCAGACCATCATAAAGCAAGATCTTGAGCAAAAACAAAGCAAAATGTTTGTGTGTCTGTTCTTCATATAAAACTATCAGGACCTTATCATGGGAAGTCTACCCTGTTGCCCAATCACTTCCTTACTTTTCAAATACCATAGCTGGATTAAATCCCCATCCTCTCAATACCATTACAATAGCTCATCAAAGTTTAACACATGTATTTCACAAGGGACACATTCAAATCATAGCAATACTTACTATCTGGTTCATTCTTAGCATTTCTGTAGGAAACTGGAGACAGATGTCAATATTAACATTTTGGAAATTTTACAAACTCATTAGAATAGTGACACATTACACAACCACTAGTGATTAGACCCCGTCCAACCATGGGAAATTCCCTATGTTGCTTTATGCCTCAGTCAGCATTAATAGAATTATAAAGTATCTTAAACTTAAAGCTTAGAGTTGTCAATCATCATTATTCAAAAGTATCTTAAAAATGATGCTATGTTTCTGGGACATAATTGACTATGAAGAGATTTAGAAATAAATTTAAGGCTATATTGTTGGCCAGTTCATAGTACGGTGGTTAAGGCAGCTGGATCCCATATGGCTGACTACACTGTTCAAGTCCCAAATCTGGCAGCTTGAAAAACATGCTGGGCATGTATGCATGTATACCCAAAATCTCTGAGAGGAGAAACAGAGGAGATAGAATTGTAGGATGACTATTCCCATGGGTGCTTATTTCTCTCTCCCTCTCTCTTTTCTCTGGCAATTCACATGACCTCTAGTCAAAAAAAAAAAAAATACTGTTGACAAAGAAACACAAATTATACATTTTGTATGTTTTTATATTAATCCAGTAACTCATTTATTCAACAAATATTTATTAAATGTCCATTCTACACCAAGCATCATTTTAGATTATCAGAATTTATCACTTAGCAGGACCAACTCCATGGCACAGTGGAAATGCACTTCTCAAGAGAAGCTGGATCCCACATGGTGACCATGATTCAAAACCCCAGGTCAGGGTACTCAAGATCTGACAGACCGGAGGGCTGGAAGAAAGGGATCAAAGCATGGTCAGATGTTGTGACAACTATTTCCCTGTCTCTCTCCCCCCTTTACTCGCACAATTTATGATTGTGCTCAATAATTATAAATAAAGAAAAAATAGAATATATAAATTAACGCAATTCTAATATTAGTTAGCACAATTCCTGCCCTAAAGCACCTCACAGTTTATCAGGTAGAAACAGACAATACACATAACATTAATAAATAAATATTGTAGTTTAGAAGTGTATAAGTGCAATGAAATTAAAGTGAAAATGATCAGGATTCCAGGATAGTTAAGGAAATACTATTTGTAGTATATCTTCAGTATATTTTTCACTAGAAAGAAGTTAGTGTTTTAAAATTACTAATACAAGTATTTGCTTCTTTCAAGTATCCATGAAATTTTATAGTGCAAAATTTTCCATTTTTCTTGACCTCCCTCAAATCTATTCATAATTGGAATTAATAAAATATACAGCTAAAAATTAAGAGAAAGAGAAACATATGTCGTCTTGAATCTGATGCTATCTCTTTAGTTCCAAAAATGATGTCATGTCAGTCATATCAATAAAATTCTATTCTGACTCTGTACACTAAAAACAATATCTGTAATTACTCTGGGAAAAGCAGCTGCTGCTTCAGAACAGCTGTCGATCTAGTATGGAAACCAATTTATTTAATGCCATAACTACAATAGGTTCAATTACATTCCAACATAGCTGTATAACCATGTTTATTTTGTAGGTCACTGTTGCTTTCATTGTAGAAGTACATTCTGTTTTACATGTTTCTATTAACACCATCATTACCAAAAAGACAATGGATGTTAGCAATACCCTGAAAATGTTAGTCACTAATGCGGTAACCAAAGCAACATGGATATTCTCAATCTCATTGCAAAACTGCAGTTATTTCTCATCTAGAACTCAAACAAACATTGATTGAATGCCTACTAAGTAACAGGATTTCTGCAAGGAATATGATGTTGAGCAAATTATGATTTCCATCCTTAAGAACTCATGCCATAGAAGGGTTTGTAAATATTTGTTAAATATACATACTAGATATTTTAAACTGTATCCTCACTTGGCTGTTGTTACTTTGCATTTTCTGGATCTTGGATTATGTCACTATGCTGCTTGGGACTATTATTTTTTATTGGTTTATTTTCCTACTTGTAACCACACTTGCGATTTGAAATCTGGAACATCAAATCAGTGGGCAGAAGGAGGGTGCCCACGGGCAGGGCAGGCATGTAGGGTGCACCTTTATAAAGAGCATCCAGGACACTGCTAAAAAGGAATAAAAGAAAGGGACTAGAAGATTGATGGTCTGATGAGAACCAGGACAAACATCAAAGCAGAGTCTCCTAAATTTTTTGGTCATAGATCTCTTCTATTAACCCATGAGAGAGGATGGCCACACTACAATCCCTTCTCCTCCATTCTCTTCTCAGGATCTTGGGCACATATGCACACACACCAAATGTGTTTTTGAAGCTGCTGGATCTGAGACTTGAACTACTGAGTTGGTCACTTAGGATCTACTGCCTTAATCACCATGCCACTTGTTGATCCTACAAGACTTAATGCAAGAAATTAATATCACTACAAATAAAATCAATAAAATATAAATATCACGATATTTATCATAATATAGTAATATATATATACTTCTTTTCTAGCACGATATTTATCATAATATAGTAATATATATATATATACTTATTTTCTAGCAAATTAAATCATGAAATGTAGTAGTGTACTTAATAGCATGCATAATCTTAAAATAGTGTTGAGTGTAAATGATATTTCAAAATATCTGCACCAACCGTGATGTAGTATTAAAACAGCTGTGATTTCTATTGTTGACAAAAGCCACAGGTGCTTCTAATACAGTGGTTTGTTGGCTTCATTCATAACTGAAAGATGTACTAAATTTCATATTCATAACATATGTTATATTTTACTGATTATAAAATGGACCGTTCACCCTCCTACTCTCAGTCACTGGCCTGTGGTATAGACCTAATTTCCACCAATGCTAGTGTTATTCAGCACATTGATTTCCCAATCCCTCACAATAGCAACATCTTATCAACCTCACACATTTTGTACAGAAGCATAAACCTCATTATGCCCTTCAAATTTCCCTGTCACTGGTACTACTGGGCTCATGATAATGTGTTCTTGGGTGAATAGTTCTATTTACTCACTCTTGGGTCTGTTAAATACACCACCATTAACTGTCATTTTCCAAATCACCAAAAAAAATCATATTATATTAATCATTACTGCAGCTTGCCAGAAACACACACGCACACACACAAAATACAGGATATAATACCAAGACAACTCTATTAAGACCTACATCAAGTTTACATGGTTTACAAAGTAAAGATATTATCAAGGAATCAATTGCCTAATGACTGACAACAACAACAAAAGCACTTAAGTAACGAGAAACTCCCTGAATGCTGTTATTCCAGGAGCAGGCTGTCAAAGTCAATACTAAAAGAAAAAGATTCATGAAAACTGTGTCAACAAAGGTAGAACATCTGTTGGAATGCAGATAGACAGCCTGGCTTTGTTGGAGCTCAGATGAAAGCAAGACAAGTTGTTAGATTCACGTGTTGGTGTGGAATCATGTGGCATTCAATATTTGCAGCAATGTCATCTACAACATGGTCAAGAAATATTTATCAAATGACAAAGTAGAGTCATTTACTCATTGAAAGAAAAAATCAGATATTTAGTGTACATTTGAAGCATCCTAGCTCCACTCAGGGTGTTGGCAATCTGCAGACACCCTGAACACAGCAGCTCCAATGTCAGCAGCCTCTCTGCTGTGCAAAAAAAACAGTGACCTTGAAAAATAAAAATGAGAAGAGTGCCTTTTAGGCAACTAGAGAGGAACAGCAGTTTACAGGAGACTAAGAGATGGGAAACATGGGAGGTAGGAATAGGGAAGGAGAGGATGAGAGTTGAACCCATGGTGCTCTAGGGAAAGTACCCTCAAGGAGAAGGCAAAACATGGCTATAAGATGCACTGAGAAGGGATCCTTGGTCATAGAGTCTTGGAAAACTCAGAGCTCTCTGAACTCTTTGTAATGTTCACAAACAAAATCTGTAAAATTTCAAACTCTATAAATGGCTTAGAAAATGTGAACATTATTTTCCTCCATTTTCTGCTTACTATAAGACTCCTCCCACATTTTGACATTGCTTAATAAGAGAGGGAACTGAGATTGAATATTCATTTAAAGCAAATTAGGATATGAAATATTACTTGTTCACCTAATTCTTAAAAGCACTGTTATTTGATATTTTGAAAAATGTACATTTATTTCTATCTTCTTAAACTGATCAATTTCAACAGCAGTCATGTCAATTAAAAGAAATGTTGCAAGTCACACAATATGTTAGTGACAAAATCTGACTATTAAAAGATAACAGAGACTATACCTAGAAAAGAGACTTTGAATAAACTTCAAATAACAGCCTCAAGCTTATTACCTGATGATTTTTGCTATAGACAAAGTTCTTTTGACCTAAAATTATATTATCCTTTTTTATTTCAAATTCATACTTTTCCAATGGTTTCTCAAATCCATATCCCAGTGTCTTAGAGCTGAAGTAATTCCCTTCTGAACCAAAGTTCCCCCCAGATATGTGTGCAGTTATTGTGTGTCTTAAAACTTTAGAGTTGAAATTAATTTTTAATGTATGTGCAATTATGTGAATCATCAAGATTGCAAAGTAAAACAAAAGTAAAACAAAATGAATGATAAAGTTATGAGCTCATTAACCTCGACAGGGACCAATGAACTCTGCCTTACTTCCTAAGACTGAATTGCACAGCGCTTGTGTTCATGCTGGTTACTTAATAAACTGTGAACGGAGACAGACATGAGGCAGAGCCTCTAGCTACTTCAGCTGTTGAATCTGCACCAGCACCCTGGTCCTGTCAGCATTAGGGTAATTGACATCTTCCAGGAAAGAAATATCTGAACATGTTATAAAAATAATATCTAGCATACCTAGAAATACTCCCTTTGATATATTTTAAGTCCACTTAAAGAGCAAAACAAAAAATTTTCTAAAATATAAACATTACTACAAATTACAAAAAGTAGGACTTTAGTTTTTAGGAGAAAAAAACAGATAAAAGTTACAGCTTAGAATATAAAAATCACTGGAATGAGTAAGGAATAAAAATTAGTAGACTTGGAGGAGGGTGAGACTTGTGGTAGACTGCATTTTTATTTAAAGGGTGTGCCTCTCCCTATGAAAGGATTCTATATCCCCACACTACTGAAACCAGTTTAGTGGTCAGTCTTACTTGGCCAATAAAACAAAAGCAATGAACGTACCACTTTCAAAGAGAAGCCTTAAGTGTGACATTCTCTTGTGCCCCCATCATGAAATTGGCATGCCCCTAGTAGGTGCAACTTGCTTAGTCTAGATCTTGCAGCGAAGCTGACACAGAACAAAGCCACAATTGATTCAGGACAAAATAATAATAAATCAATTTTTATTTTTTTAATTGACCAAGAATTATGAGATTTTGTGAACGCAACATAATTTAGCTTAGGCTGACTACCATAAAATTGAAGAGATTCATTGCTGATTGAAGCAAGTCAGGCTATGAAAGAGAGACACTGCATGTATCCACTTGACATATACCGACTGTCTACACTCTATGGTAGAGACTGAAAGACCAGAGAACATAAAAGTATTAAAAGTTGTAATGGACACTAGAGACAAAGTGGAAAGAGAGAGTGAGAGGGGAAGAGCGTAGGGGGAATGGAGAGGTAAGACACTTGTGGGGCATAGATAAGGTCTAATATCTGTTGACGAGGATGTGTGTGGTGGTGTCAACTGGGCTGGACTGAGGTAAAGTCTCTTCACAATCTAAATGATGTATAGCAATTTAATGTATGAAAGAAGAGATTCCAAAAGTCAAAAGCAGAACCAGTGAACATATTATAGAATATACAAATGTACTGCAACTACTTATAGCTTGTAGTCCAGAATCCCAAAATAGGCATGTTGCTTTTCTCTTTGAACCAAAAGATAACTCCAAGAAGATAGCACCAGACCAGTGTTATAGGATAAGGCCTAAAGTTAGTGGGTTCTGTGTTAATCCTAGAGCACATGACCATCTCGCCATCTCATTAGCTTTGATACCTCTAGGGAATTGACCATCTAATACTTCATCTCTCCTGATGCTAGTGATCCTCCAATGTTTGTAAACTAAACTTTTCCCCTTTCCTCTTTAACAAGGGGAAGGAAAAGGCAAAAAGAGGAAACTGAGAAGAGCAAAGTAGTGTATAAGAATCATAGCCCATATACTCAGGTGCACAGAAATAGAACATTATTTTCTGAAATAATCTAATTTTACTCAGTATTTAACTTGTATTTCTTGGGATCCTTAACACTGAGTCAAACAGAGTTTCAAGATCTGATATAGGGGATTTTTTTTTCAAGAGGTTTTTGCTATAGGGTGCGTGCACTTGCCAGAAAGACAGAGAGAGACAGAGACAGAAAATGAGAAATCACCCCCTACCCCCCACCCCCAGGGGAGATGGCCATGCTGTAATCATCCCTTCTCCTCCATTCTCCTCTCGGGATCTTGGGCACGCACACACACACACCCAGCATGAGTTTAAGCCACTGGGTTCGGGACTCAAACTGTGGTCAACTACATGGGAGTCCAGTGACACAGCCATCAGCCAACTGCTGGTCACCTGATATAGGGAATTTCTAAGGAAAGTAAAGGAAGGCAACAAGAGTCATCAGGCCACACAGATTTTCACTGAGATATTTACAGTCTTGGGTCCTTGCAGTTCCTGTAGGGCTATCAGGTGTTTCTGTGGCACACCTGGGAACGTCCATCTGAGGCTGACTGTAAGCCTCTTTGCAGAGCAATCATGCTCTGCAAATCCAGCTCAAAGATCTTGCTGCTTCTCCAGCTGAGCTGTCTGGGAAGCAGACATTTCTGCTCTCATCACATTCACCCACTCCTCGACTGGAACTCTGTAGCATGAGAGGGAATCCTGCTATCTTTGTAGACAAAATTTTTTTTTTTGATAGTTGGAAACTTATACCTTCCTTAAACTTAAGTCTTCAAAACAAATGTCGAGAAATCTCCTAATTTCTGCTTTCAACCTGCCATAATTCTATGCTGAAGCAATAGGAAGAAAACAGACAATATGACTAAATGGCAAGGCAAGCAAAGAGGCAAAGACAGGAGGTAAATTTTAAACTAATCTCCCCTCCCCTCAGTATTACAAAATCAATGTAGAAGCAGAATTTTTGTGAATAGCTCCTCAGAGTCCACACTCTAATCACAGGAACCTGTGAGTGACATCAGTTTAGTGTTGTATTACATCCTAGAGTTTACCTTAAAAAAGAGATTATCCAAGTGGGGCCAGTCACATGGACCTTTAAAAGCAGATGTTACCCTGACTGGTGACAGAGAGAGCTAATAAGGGAAATTTGAATCTAGAAAGTACAAGAAGGCCTCATTGCTCAGGTATTGAAGATGAGGGAGCTCAAGGGACTGAGGGTGTACTCCTGACAGACAGCGAGGAAAGGGGACCTCAGACCTAGAGCTACAAATACCTATGTTGCACCAGCACCTGAATAAGCCTAAAGCAGATTCTCCCCTAGACTTTGCAGATAAGAGCCCAGTGAGCCAACACCTTGTTTTGGACGTTATAAAGCCAAGAACTCACCAGAGCCCATAGAGGCTTCTTAACTGTAAAACTATGAACTAAGAAATCAGGGTCACTTTAGGCAATTATCTATCCCCTGAATTCAAATTCATTCCTGCAAAGGAAGTTCAGAAACTTCCTAAGCACTCTTAAAGTCCTAAGACTCTTAAGGACCATTTTCCCTTAGTCCAACCATTCAGTTAACTACTAATGGTTGCCTCCTTTTCTTTCTTAGAACATTAAAATATTGTTCATTAACCATACATGGTTGTGTTTTTTTTCTTCAGTACTCCATATGTGTTCACACTCATTTTAGATTCTTGCTTGGACTGAAACAAAAATAGTAACTTAATATGTTTAACTCAATACCTTATATTATCAAAAATAATCAGATTTTATCCCAATTTTGGAAAATATTCTAACTATGCTTAGAGTTCTGAGGATATGATTCCCCATAATAGTTAGTAGAATTGGGATTACAAGAATAAAAAAAATCAATTTTTACCTGTGATGCTCCTGTACAAGATGTACTGTGGTCTCAATTGTCCCTGGTCTTGAAAATTCAGCTAGAAAATTTAGTTATTTCCTTAGAAGTTTAATTTTGTAAATAAAAAGCATTAAAAATTATATAATATGCTAAAACTTGGGATATAATTAAGTCCATCTTATTATATTGGCTTTTACATGTTCCTTTGCTTTTGTCAAATAACTGAAAAAAAGTCTTTTGTTATTTCAAAACACTTGAAAAGTGAATATTTATTATTATTGTTATTTCTGGTTTTTAACCAACAAAAAAGAAGAAAGGTCAAAGCAGCTGTCTCCATCTTAAGTAACCATTATACACTTAGCATTCTTGAGCACCTCTTCACACAAGATTTTCAGCTTTCAACTCCTAAAAACAACCAGCATTTGGAAAGAAGCACCTCATTCAAGGAACTTTGAAAAGCTCCAAAATGTGTAGACTATAACTCAGAAATATATCAAAGCACTAATATGCTATTAAAAAAAGATGCTTTTTGATTCTTGAAATGTTGCTTCTATGTAATTTTGAGTCCCTCCTGTCAGTCTGTCAGCAATAAAATCATCACTAGGTTGTGTCCATTGAAGTTTTTATCTTTAAAAAAAATGTCTTCGAGAGGTTCGAGCACTGTTCCATAGCATGATTTCACATCTGGGCACTTGCTAACATCCTCAGAAGGGAGATGTAACTATCCTTGCTGGGTAACTAGACAGAATTCAGCTGATACACAATAAAGCATGCTGGAGTGTTTGACTATGTAACTTGGGAAAACAAGGCTGACCTCATTAAATTATCAGATTACTAAATAGTCTGAAAAGTCATTGCTCTTGTTCCCTTCTCTATAAAATACACTGTGGCCAAAGTTTACATGTCCATGTTCTTTTTGGTAGTGTACTGGGCTGTCGGAAAAGTCGTGACACTTTATTGCACAGGAAAACAGGGGAAAAAAAATGTCATGACTGTTCTGACAACCCAGCAATTCCTTGGAAGCAGGAATAAGTATAAGAAGGTCTTAGTCAGAAAGGAAGAGAGAGTAAGGAAGGAGACTGTTACCAAATGCAGAGGATAGGGTGGACATAAGTGGTCCTAAAACCAAAACAATCAACTCCATAAGCACTTACCAGTTCATTAGAGGGTAACTTACAGACAATAAGGGTCGGGCAGATGGTGACCCACAAGCATTTGCAGCTGTCCTTCCACCACCCTGAAGCAAGCTGGACTTTTTAAAGGGAAGCAAAGGGCAAAATAAAAGAAGCAAGCCTCAAAGCAGTAAATCACCTGGTCTGGAGATGTGATTGCCCTCAAGTTCTCAAAGAATAATTATTCTTCTCCTAACAAAGACCACCAGCCTCAGTGAGGGATATAAGTCTTAATCTTCAGAAGAAATTGTGCCTATGGGTTGTGAAGGTAGCAAAATGTACACAGGAGAATAGTGTGTCCAAAGATGGCATTAGTCCTTATAAAATAGAGTCAGCCTGGTTCACTCAACAAGTTAGCCTGCCTTAAGGAAGGAAGATGTCTTCAGCAGGGGAATATGATATATTCTCTCAACATCCCACAAAGGTATCTAAAGTCTTGTTTGCCCCACAGATCACAAGTGCCCTAAATTGCAGGTCACACCACATGCAGTCTCTAGAAAGTTGTATCCCAAGACAGCATTGTCTGTAATGCTCATGGCAGACATGAAAGTAGGGCAAGTCAGGGTGGACACAGACTCACTTACTCCCCACCTTGCCACCAGCAGCTACTTGGGCTCAGCCTATTGAGCCATCACACATGAG
>NW_006160211.1:143220-167392 GCF_000334495.1 Tupaia belangeri chinensis
GTTCCATGGCATCTTGTCCTTCAGCAGCAAAAGTGAAGAACCAAAGAAAAAGGTGAAATGCTCTGAGCAAGATGCTTGAGAAAAGATGATGTCAAGTCATGCCTACGAGCAACTTGAGGACCTGAGGGCAGATCCTTTCAATATAAAGTAATAAAGGAGCTCAATGAGACCCCCTCTAGTGAAAACTGAAACCGTCCCTTTAAGACGGTGCAGTTTCAAGACCAGCAGTTAGCGTAATGGCTATGTCGCTGGACTCCCATGTAGTCAACCGCGGTTCGCATCCCGGACCTGGTGGCTTAAAATTCACGCCGGGCACATGTGCATGCGTGCCCAAGATCCCAAGAGGAGAATGGAGGAGAAGGGAATGAGGCATGGTCATCCTCCCTGGGGGGGGTGATTTCTCACTTTCTCTCTGTCTCTCTCTGTCTGGCGAGTGCATGCGTCCTACAGCAAAAAACTTCTATAAAAAAAAAAAAAAGAGTGCAGTTGCAAGAAATGTTTTGGAGATTCATCTATAATATCAACCAAACAATTTTGACCAAGAAAATCCAGTATTTGTTTGAATGGAGCCAACACAGGCTACCCCTTATACTACTCAGATTCTCCTATATACTCTTTTGAGGGGAAAAAATCCCATTTCTCTTCTTACAGGGCAACCACTTCTAAAGTAGTAGGTAATTTTAGACACTAAAAAAAAAAAAAAAAAAGACTCAAAAAGACTAAAATATGGTTAAAAAAACTAAGTTCCAGTCTTCTCTACTACAGCTGATCCCAATGCTGTAATTGAAATCATTACATCATTTACCTCCTCCACCAGTCACTCTATATTTCCCTCACCTTCAGCTAGCACTTGGGCTAGGCTGAGTTGTTTGTCTGCTGATTCGATCCAGACTTTCATCACTAATGCGTCTAAAACTGCACTGCCTTATCCTTATCAGATTACGACTGTACCAACGGTCCATTTAAGATTTACTGTTGGGCATGGAAGCAACAAAATACATAGCCATGCTTACAATATTTTCCTTCTTGCTTCCATTATGAACATATTAGGAGGAACATATATGCACAAAAGAAAAGCAGGAAACTACTTGAAAAGACAAATTTATCATTCTGCTCATCATATCATTCACAATACTTAGCGGCAGCAACAATAAAATCACATTTCTAAAATCAAGAAAGTCTAAGATATTCAACTTAGAGGCTTAATGAAATTAAAAAAAAAAAGATCGAACACATATCATTGATTAAACACAAGTAAATTTGTGTAACAACTGGTATGACCTTACAGAAGAAAAGACAATGCTTGGAACATGAGTAGCCTTGACATACCTACTATTATTAAAAAAAAAAAAAAAAAATCTTTTGAATTGAATCCAAGACATACCTAATACTACAACAAATTCTATACTATTTCTGAACACAGAAAATAGTGACAACAGTTCTTTAAAAATTCAGACTATTTCCACGTAAACTGTTATGTACAGTGAGAATATACTTTGTTTTTATTTTCTGCATTGTATTAAGTAGTAGAAAAATCATAGTCTTATCATTAAGCAAATTTATGGACACCGAACAGCTCCCTTGGAAATAACTGAAATGGGCTTTGATGCCTTGAGTACAGATCAGGTGAAAGAAAAACATACTCAGAGGGTGAGAGAGAAATAAAAGCAAGTTTCAGCAAACTCAGATAAGCTTTACAGAAACAGTTAAGAATCACAGCACCTGGAGCCCTTTTTTAGAATTCCAATCGAAAACCAAACATGCCTGCTTTATTTCTTTAACACTAAGAAATGAATATTTCAATCTTTGATGTTATTCCAATAAACTTCTATCCAACAATTTCAAGTTTTATGTGAGATAATTTTCCAGTCCACATGGGTTCTGTTTATGTCTTCTAGGTTTTTTTTTTTTTTTTGGACCAGTTTATTTGACAACTTCAAGTTTTCAAAAACAAAACAAATACATGTATGTATATATATATATGTGTGTGTGTATACATATATACATATATGCACACACAAATATACATATATACACATATATACATATATATACACACATATATACACACACATATATACATATATATGAAATCCAAAATCATTTTAGAAAAATAATCTCAAAGGTAACCATAACCAAACACAACATGCTTTAGCTTTTCCCAGATGTGCACATTTTTGTGATGAGAGTGCAGGATAGGCCATTAGAGAAGAATAAAAAAATAACTGGAACAGCTAAAACAATTATACAGTGTAATGGTTTCATCACCATCATTTCACTGACTCACATCTGCGACTATATTGAATCTGCTCCTAATTAAATAGGGGCAACATAGGAAATAAAACATCTGGACCAAAATCATGGCTGAGGTACTCATCACACATTATCCATCCTTCACAATTTCTTTTTACTTGACGAGCTTCATGCAGAGATCTTCTCCCCCTTAGAAAAATTCTAAAACACAGATTATTCTCATAAATACAATATCTATGTTTTCCATCGCCTTCTATAACACGATATAAATATAGATAAATGTTTCCTAACTAGTTCTGTTAAAATAATTTTTCCTCTGGTAATTTAGAAAATGAATCTCATTCCACATCTACCTCTAGGGACAAGATTGAACTTTTTTTTATATTTTAATTTCTTTAGTTCTAATCACAGTCATTTTTAAGGGTTTTTTTTTCCCAAGTCTTTTTTTTTTTTGGCTGATGATACAAATATCTTAGGTTATTCTCCATAACAATTCTGAAACCATCTTTACCTAGAACCAACAATTCAGAATGTACTGAGATCCATATTAATGTTCAAAAATAATACACACATACACACAGAAAACTTTTCAGTGTAAAAAAACACAAAGACCAAAGATCAAACAGTTCCTTATTTTGTACTATGAAAGGATTGGGAAATGGAGAAGAGCTCGAGACATGTCATATGGGGAGAATGGTCCTCCAGGATTCCTAAGCATACGCCAGTTATTCAATATAATCAGAACACGTCAAAGTTCACAAAAAAGTGCTCTAGTTCTTCCCCTCCTTGTATTCATATGAAGGGGTAATTTTTTTTTTGAGAGATTTTCACTGTAGGGCGCGTACACTCGCCAGACAGACAGAGAGAGACATAGAGACAGAAAGCGAGAAATCACCCCCCAGGGGGGATGGTCACGCCGCAATCCCTCCTCCTCCATTCTCCTCTCGGGATCTTGGGCACACACGCACATGCGCCCGGCGTGAGTTTTAAGCCACCGGGTCCAGGACACGAACCGTGGTCGACTACGTGGGAGTCCAGCGACATAGCCATTACGCTAACTGCTGGTTCCCATGAAGGGGTAATTTTAACCTCTGCTGCTAGTTATCTTCAACCAGACTTTTCAAGGTATGGATTTCATCCATATTGCTTTAACCAAATATTGGATTTTATCCATTCATTGGAAATGCACAGGATGCCTAAGTGCTGACACTATGTTGGTGTAATACCCAAAACAAGTCTACCCAATCAGACTAGTAATTAGCTTAGCTGCACAAAGAAAGAACCCAACACATCTGGAATTTTTTCATTGTATCATCATCCTTGAAATGAAGAGGTCAAGGGTGAACAGCATACAGGGCCTTATGATATGGAATTCATATTCTAGCTGGGAAGAAAATTGACTTCTACTTAGAAAGTTAAGTGCAATGTGATTCAGTGACAAAGAAGAGTTTTTTCTTTGTATTATTTTTCAAAGATTTCTGAGTAACGAATTTGTTTATCATAATTGTACCATCCTTTATATCCACCTATGAATCCCTAGATTAGTATTTCAAAGAAATAGGAAGAAAATGTGTTTGTTACCTTTTGACATGCTACCTTTGGTTTCTATTCAAAGTTTTATGACTTTTTTGTTTTGCTTTGCTTTTTCTAGAAATACAAAATTTAAATTCCTGGTTTGGGTAGACCATACACCAGACCAGAAAAAATCAGATTTTCAAAATGGGAGCTGGCAAGACACCAGTATACCTGTAGAAAAATGTATAACTTGATATTGTTCAAGTAAACATAAAACTCCAAGTAAACTTGAGTCTTTTCTGGGTGTAAATATTATCTACTTCAGTTTCTACCACATTTTTTAAAAACATAATATCTAGCATGCAATTAAAACTTCTAAGAAATATTGAAGCATGAAATCATGACCCCAAATCAAAAGGGAAAAAAAAATTATTAGAGGCATATCAGGAGAAAACCCAGATACTGAAATTAGCTAACAAGAACTTTAAAATAAGCCTTATGAATATGCTAAATATGCTAATACAGAAAAGGTAAATAATATATGAACATAAATGAGAAATTTTAACAGAGAAATGGAAACTGTAAAGATGAACCAGACAGAATCTCTAAGACTGAAAAGTATGATATAAGAAGCAACTTATTAGATAGGCTTAAGAGCAAAAAGAGAGGACAGGTGAACTAAAGACAGAATAGAAAGTATACAAATAACAGAACAAAAATTAAAACAAATTTTTAAAAGACTGACTAAATCTTCTGAGAGTGTCAGGACAATATCAAATGGTGTGACATATATGTATTAGAATGAGAGAGAGAGGAGAAATAATTTCCTGAAATCTTCGTAGGTGACAAGTTTTCTGATGCTGGGAACAAACATCAACAATAACAGAAGCTTCCTGAGACAAGACCTTCACCCAGCCAGCCTTCAGCATGAACTTCAAATGAGCTAGGAGCAAGTACACCCAACACTGTTGAAGTGGGCCAGAGGCAAAGAGCTTTTATTCTGCATATTCAGTAACAGCCTTGAAGATGCATATTCTACAAAGTCTTCTTGCCCCTAATAAGGAGATGGATTTTCCTATAGTATTATATGGATTAAAAAGCTCCAGCTTATTTTCAGATTCTTTTGCATTTGTATATGAAGTGGGCTTTTGGTCCTCTCCAGCGTTAGCCCTTCCTAAAGGCAGAATTTACCATTTCTCAGTGACTACCACTAAGATTTTCTCAGGCCACCCTATTTCACACAATACTGAACTAATTGCCAGTTTTATCTCTCCTGCTACTTAAAAAAAGAGTATGACCAGCTGGTAATGTGGTTGCTATGGGGTTGGATCCAATATGATTGACGTCAGAGTTCAAGTCTCAGGCCCTGAAGCTTGAGAAATACACCAGGCACATGTGCATGTGTCCCCTAAATCCTAAGGAGAGAAATGGAGAAAGGATTGCAGCATGGCCATCCCCCATGGTGGATACTTCCTCACTTTGTCTCTTCAGCAAGTGCATGTGCTGTCCAGCACATTTTAAATAACTGAGGAAGTGGAGTCAGGTTTTCTACTTATACTGTTCAAGGGAAAAGAATTCAAAGGAAGAAAACAGGAGAGAGAAACTATAAATTTAAATAAAATAATAAAAACATGTGGTCCAGTAATCCAACAACTCAGTTGATACCCAAAATCAGTACGTCAAAGAGATATCTGCACTTCTATGTTGTAGACTGTTGACAATAGTCAAGATATGGGAACAACCTAAGTATCTATCAGTGGATGAATGGACAAAGAAAAGGTGGTATATATACATGATGGAATACTACTCAGCCATTGGGGAGAAAAATAAGAACTGGCCCTACAGTACAACATTTAGGCACAGAGGAAGCCAGATGAAACAAGTTGATAAGGGTTCAAGTCTCACTCTCCATGGCTTGAAAAATGGGATCCGGACAGGATGGAGAAGTGGAAGAAAAAGAATTGGGACAGGACCAAGCTCCATGGAGGATGGAGGATATGTACGCACATTCTCTCTCTCTCTCTCTCTTTCATGCATATGTGTTTATCCACACCTTCTGGCATAAAAAAGAAATGATTGAAATCCTGCCATCCGTGGCAATATGGATGAACCTGGAAGACATCATGTTAATTGAAGTGAATCAGACACAAAGAGACAACCACCACCATGATATTACTCACATATAGACTCTAAAAAAGCTGAACTCATAGATATAAAGAGAGAACAGTAGTTATCAGGGCTGGGGTGGGGAGGATGGAAAGGGTAATGAAGAAAAGTTGGTTAACAGGTACATGATCAGGACCAGTAGATGGCATAATGGTTACACTCCTGGACTCCTACTAGTTGACTGTAGTTCAACTCCCAGACCCAGGGGCTTAAAAATCACACCAGGTGTGTGTGCATGTGTGCCCAAAATCCCAGGAGGAGAATGGAGAAGAAGGGATTGCAATGTGTCATCCCTCCTTGGGGGGTGATTTCTCACTTTTTGTTTCTCTGTCTCTCCAGTGAGCACATGTTCCCGATAGCAAAAATCTCTCTTAAAAACAAACAAACAAACAAAAACAGGTACATAGATGGTCACAGGTAGACATGACAAGTAAGTTCTGTGGATGATTTCACAAAACACTATTATTGTTAACAATATTATATTACGTATTTAAAAAAAACAGCTAAGAGTTTGAATGCTTTCACTACAAAGGAACAATGAGATGTCTGAGATGATGATGCAAAATACCCTGATTTGATCATTATATAATGTATAATGTCTTAAAACTTTATGCTGTAGTCTATAAATATATGTACAATATGGGTCAAAACACGGTTTTGTTTTTGTTTTTGTTTTTGGAGATGTTTTTGCTATAGGGTGTGTGCACTTGCAGACAGACAGAGACAGACAGAGAGACAGAAAGCGGGAAATCAACCCCCCAGGGGGGATGGCCACGTTGCAATCCCTTCTCCATTCTCCTCTTGGGATCATGGGCACTCATGCACACATGCCCGGTGTGAGTTTAAGCCACCAGATCTGGGACTCGAACCACAGTCGACTATATGGGAGTCCAGCAACATAGCCATTATGCTACCTGCTGGTCCCAAAACACATTTTTAATAAAGGAGGATGGTATGTCTCCTCCTTAGGAGACGTACTTTCATCAACGTATTCATAAAGTCAGTATGAATGTAAGTCTACAAACTCAAATGTGCAAAATTGATGTCATTATTTTTCGATTATTTAATGTAATTTTTCTTTTCACTAGGAGTGTAGAAAGTTAATCTTTATGAATTTGGAGTCCCACACTCTTCTCCAAGTTTCTGTTGATATTCCCAGAGGTCCAAAAGGTATTTAGACACAGAAGATGGCCCTCTGGTTCTTGAGCCACCTGATCAGGCAGTATCTGTTGAGGCCTCCATTTCAGGTCTGATCCAGCTTTCTCTGAACCTTCCCTAATCCTGTCTAAATGGCCTTTTCCAGTCCTGTGGCTCCCTCTACTAAACCCATGTGCTGCTTTGGGGCATTCAATACCTCTGCTGCTTCTAGCCATGCCAGAGCTAGGTCTCTGGGTGAGGCTGTCTAATAGGATTAAGAAGATAGTTTCTGTCTGGGATCTTGTTCTCCCCAGTCCTACCCCAGAAGGACACAGGATATCTCCACCCTCTGACCCTCAGCTCCTTCTGCTCTCATTTCCTGATGTGCCATTTTGTTTACAGCTAACATAGCAGAGAAAAGGGTGAAGTTAGGGGAAGAGCCTGCAAAGTTGCCAGTTGTTACTGTCATAGTGGGTCAGACTTCAGAACAGAAATTATCACCAAAATTATCTAACTGGCAAACTGCATTGCATGAGAAAGATTTAGGAAAACTCTGCTACGAAGAGTAAAATTCCATGAAGGTTGTACTGGCTTAGTACTTACATACTTCAGAATTACTTCAGGTCAGCTGCAGTGGAGAAGTATGCGATGCTGCACAGTGCTGGAACTACGTAAGAAGCTCACCGGTGCATATCGTGCATGTCCTGGAACCTCCCTATCCCTGCTGGGCAGGCCTGCAAGTAATCCTGGCTGGCTGCCTGACCAGGCTTCCTGGGGAGGGGGAGAAGGTGGGCAGGGAGTGACGGCAGGAGGCCTCTAGTGAGTGTGCCTGCCTCTCTCTCTTCCCCTTTCTTTCTTCTTCTGTCATGGAAAAATAAATAAAACGAATAAACAAAGAATCACTTTAAACCAACATGGATGGGCCCAAAAGTTTCGGAAAATGAACAGGAGAGGTAGAAAATCATTAAGGATAGAGTTGTGGAAAGGAAACCAGAGAGAAGGGAGAGAAACCCCCAGAATTTCAGCAGGGAAAGAAAAAAAAGAACGGAAAGACAAACTGGCTAAAATCATACATAGAAGACTGGTCCTCAAACCTGGTCCTTCCACTGGGCTGCTGAGCTCCGGGGATTTGTATGTACTTTCCTTCCCTCCATTCTTACAGCCTTGAGTAGAAGCAAAATAAAAGCCACAGGAGTTAAACACACCAAACAGAGTGATTTGATAAATGCTGAAAAGTGATGTGTAGTTTCCCAGAATATTTCTAGTGTTATACACTCACAGAAAACTATGAAGTGGGATTAAATGTGTGTGTGTGTGTGTGTATCAGATTTAACGGACTTCTCAGACAAGAATACCCCACAACGTACACGTGGTGCAAAGCTTCAGCTGCATGTTCCTTGCTTAAGGCAGGAATGGCTAGAGCGTCAATCTGCCAACCATTTGCTACTGCATGTGACTGTCATAAACCAGGTTTTCTAATGCCACTGCACCCGCACAACTCCAGATAGCCCTGATAAAAGGCCGCCAGAGGCTTAGAGGCTCTTGCTTGCTACTGCTCAAATAATTACTTCTCTTTGTTCATTGATCATTTCAGAGTTTGATCCAATTACTGCACCATTTTCTGCTCTCATTCAGGAAATTGACAATGCTATATAATCTCAGACTGACAGGATGTGGGGCTACTCAGCTCTGGAAAGACCTAACAAGTCTTTCATTCCTTTCAAGCAGACCAGTTTTTGATTAAAAACTTTTGAATTTCTAGTTAAATACTCAGGAAGTATCTTCAGAGAAAGACTCTGTAATGTATCCGGTGCCATTACTGTGGCTGCTGATCAGCTCATTGTCGGTAGAGCTCCTTTGGGCTCAGTTAGAAGGCTTTTTTTATTTGCTATACAAATGCTCCAGGCCTACGTTTGCACACAGTTAATTTGCATTTTTATGGGGATGAACCCATTTTGTATGCCAGGGAGTCATCTGTGGATTTTGCACAGGATACTTTTTTAAATGCATTTAACATAATGAAGGATAGATTGCTAGATATTAAAGTGTATAGGTTAGTACGAAATATTTGAAAATGTGTTTCATCTAGACATATTAAACTGAAAAATATTATACCTTTCTCCTTGAAAACTGAAATCTATGCAATTCAGACAGAATACATATTTATGTAAGTGTGTGTGTACAGGACACACACACTTGATTAGTCCTTTTATAAAAGAGTGGCTGTTTTTTAAATTCAATAAAAAATAATGAGGTTATACAGAGTACAAAAAAAGAAATACTAAAGTTGCCAGAATTCTACAACTGCTGTAGAAATTCTCTAACTGAAGATATTTAGAATTAACCAGAAAGCATCCTAAGCAGAAATAATACAGAGATTACTGTGGATTCTTTTCTAGAAGAATTAGGGGGAAAAAACTGGGAAGCATAACTGGGGCTTATCATGAGGGATCTATTGGGTCATGGGTCAAGTCATAACATATTTTTGCATAGAAAAAATATGTCATGACTTTCCTAACAAACTAAGAGAATCTGTTTTGCGGAGTCAGGATGAATAGTTCATTTACTTAATAAACATAAACTGAGTCCACTCCAACCACACAAATTACTGTCAAGTCAGGACCAGCAGTTGGCATAATGGCTATGTTGCTGGACTCCCATATAGTCGACCGTGGCTCAAGTCCCAGACCCGGTTGCTTAAATTCACGCCAGGCACGTGTGCGTGCGTACCCAAGATCCCAAGAGGAGAATGGAGAAGGGATTGCGGTGTGGCCATCCTCCCTGCGGGAGTGATTTATCACTTTCTATCTCTCTGTCTTTCTGGTGAACGCACGCCCCTATAGCAAAACCTCTCCCCAAAAAAAGTACTGTCAAGTCATTTATAAGAATAGAAGGTTAAATATGATAGCCCCTGTTTTAAACTTATGAAAAAAAGAAAAGAAAAGAACCATGAATAATTGTCAATTCCTTTTTAAAATATATTTATTTATTCATGATAAAGAGCAGATGCACACACACTAGAGGTGGGAGGAGGGAAAGAAAAAAGAAACAGCCTTGAAGAGTCTCATCATGCATGATTTCCTTTCCCAGTCCTCCACTTCTTCAGTATCTTGGGTACATGTAGTGTATTTTTAAGGTCAATCCAGAGACTGGAACCCATGGGCACCCAGCTGGCTCCCAGCACTGCAGTTCAGTTTGCTATCGATTGTGTACTAGGCTGGGGCCCAGGAATTTTTTAAAGCTTGTGTGTCTTGTGATTCCAGTTAGGAGCAATAATGCCTTGTTACTCAAAAAGAAGTCTATGGATTGGCAGCATTAGCATCAGCTGGAAGTTGGTCAGAATTACAGAGGTTTAGGCCCCAGAGAAAAATCAAAATCTGCATTTTTAAAAGATCCTCAGGTGATCTATAAATGCATTAAAATTTGAGAAACACTGGTCTAGTGCTCTATTTGTCAACGTTTTTAATCCTGCTGCAGTTCTATTTAAAATCAATTTATTTCCAAATTATAAGTTATCATTCTTTAAGGAAAAAAAACCACATTAATTATGCTCTTTCTTGTTCATAATCCTTCAGCAGTTCCCTAACATTCTCATACTGACAATCAAGGCATCCCATAATCTGACCCCTACTTATCTTTTCTTCTGATAAAAACCACGCATTATGTGTACACACACACACACACACACCCCACTCAGGAATCTGGTATCACCTTACCAGATACTCCTTATATTCACTTTTTCCTGGCATCTCTGTTCATTTGATCACCATTGCCTCAAACAGTACATCTTAATTTGGGTTGCTCATTAGAAATCCTTGGGGAGGTTTTTAAAGTCCTGATGCTCAGGCTTCACTCCAGACCAAGTAAATCAAAATCTCTGGAGGTACAGCCTACACATTAACATTTTTTACAGCTCCCTAGGGTGATTTCAATGTACAACCAAGGTTGCAAACCACTGGCCTAGAAAAGCTTTCCTCCTCCCCATTCATGTTCTGAAATCCTACCCGTTCTTCAAGACAGAGATCAAATGCCCCATGCACCGTTCCCTAATCATTTCGTCCTGCTGTGATCATTTTCTTACAACTCAAGACACCTTTTAGTCAGTGTCTTCTTAGAAAAGACAATGTTGCCAATACCACACAGGTGCATGAACACAACACATACCTAATCCATTTTTGGTTTTGTCTAAATCTGCCACTAGATACCTTCAGAAAGACTGGAGGCAAAATGTGACTCCCATCTCCCACTAGACAAACTTGAATGATGCAAGGGTAAGTCTCTGAAGAATACAGAAGAATATGACAGTTAAGGAGAGAAAAGAGGAGATGGGCAGATGGCAGGTCCCTTCCAGATTCTGGTCTTCCTCCTACCCGGCTCAAGTGATGGCAGTGTCACTGTATACTCCAATTGCCAAAGTTAGTTAGAATATTTGTTTTTCATCCTTAGTTTGTTTATTCTTTGTGCTCCTTCCAGTAGAATTTAAATTCCAAAAGGCCAGAGAGCTTTATTCACTGATGTAATTCTCATTGTTCAGAGAATAAGATGGCACAGAAAAGGTGTGATGATCAATTGTATGCGTCAACTTCACTAGACAACGAGATACCTAGACATTTGGCCAAACATCATTCTGGCTGTGTCTGTGAAAGTTTTACTGAATGAGATTATCTTTTTTACCAGAAAAATGAGTAGAGCAGATTTTCCTTCCTAATGTGAGTGGACCTCACTCAATTACTGAAGGTCCAAATAGAATAAAAATACTAAGGAAGTAAAAAAGAAAAGACTAGGTAAGGGAACAGTCACTCTCTGCCCAGCTGGGATATCAGTCTTCTCCTGCTTTGGCCTCAGACACGTACTGGAACTTACACACTCAATTCTGCTTCTCAGGTCTTCAGACTTAGAACTAGCCACTGGCTCTCTCGGGTCTCCAGCTTGCTGACTATAGATATTGTGACTTCTCGATCATAATCGCAGGAGATGATTTCTTAGAATAAATAATTATCTCCTTCTCCTTAGACATATATTTGTTATGTTTCTCTATATATTGGTTATGTTTCTCTAGAGAACCCTAAGATGGGTGTTAAATAGTTTTTGAGTAAATGAATGATCTAACAAGCGACTCCTTAGGTTCCTAACTTAGTTCAAGTTTTTTTTGTCTTGTACCTGAATAGTTTCATATCTCTTCCTCGCTTAGATACACACACGTATCCCATCATTTATGCTTGGAAAAATGATCTTTAGAAACACTTAAGTGTGACGCTGTGGAAACACTTCTGTCTAGTTTATTAGTATTACGTGTTTCCCATCATCTATCCTCATACAAAAAATTTCAGTCTCTTACGCATACCACACAAAGTCATAAGGAGCTAATCCCCACCATGTGTTCAGCCTCATCTCCCATATTTCGCCCTGCACTTCACATTTCAGGATTAAAAATTGCTATACTGGCTGTTTCTCTAATAGATTAAAGGGTTCGCTCATTCTACCCCTGTATATAACATCCCAACTACTTGGAGTTACTTCTTGCCCTTTATCCACCTAGGAAATTCCTTCTCATCCTTTAAAGCCAAGATCAGTGGCAAACACCTTCAAAATCCTTTGTTTCTCCCCAAATCTGGATTAACCTCTGTCTTCTTGATACTGACTTCATAGGTTTAATTTATTTCTACATTCTCTTTAATTCTACTTTTTTACACTTTAATTGGGAGTGTGAGTTAGAATGCTTTAGGCTACAAAACCCAGAATGCCTAAGAGTAGTTTTAAAATGAAGACAGTCCCACATATTGGAAAGCTGAGACAATTCTAGGCCATGTGCGGTAGATCGCCACCACCACGAGGGACCCAGGCTCTTTTCCATGGCTCTCTTCAGTATGCCTGTGATGTTTCTCTTTATAGTTACAAAGTGGCCTCCACAGCTCCAACCATCATGACTTCAAAGCACAGCATCCTAAGCAGGAAGACAGGAGTGGAGGCAAAAGGGCTTTCTTTTCAATAGGTAAGAAACTAGCCTTAGATATCAACGGACTTTATTCTATGTCTAATTGGCAAAAATTGGGTCATATGCCCATACTTGAACCAATCTCTGACAGAGGGGAATAAGGTCCCCAAGACTACCTATATCTTCAGCCAATCATAATTCAGCACCCAGGCCTGGGAAAATTAGCACATGAACCAAATGAGGATTATGTAATCTGAGAAAGAACAAGGGACAAGCACAGAGTAAGTAACCAACAGTGGCACCACACTGGTCTCTATGTCTTTCTCCCCAACAAAATGTGGCAGGTTTGAGGGAAGGTCCATATCATTTCACTTTCCAGCCCAAATCCATAGAATAGCGGCTAGCACTGAATGTATGGAATTGTATTCTGGAGCTCATCTAGAAAAGGCTCGGTTAAAATCATTACGTAAGCACCCTCAGTAAAGAAAGGCCCTTACTTTCCCTTGGACTCTACTTCTCCTTCTATAAAGTAGACACAGTATCTCTTCATTCCCCAAAATTTGTATAAAGAGCATCAGACTGGGGCCAGCAGGTGGTGTGGTAGTTAAGGTGCTAAATTCCCACAGGGTCAAACATAAAAAAAAAAAATCAAAAAAAAGAAAATCAAAACCACTATTTTTCATCACTCAGAAGGAACTTTTATCATATGAGTTATGTTCCAGTTTTTATGAAACACTCACCTCTGACAGGCAAGCATTATATGCTGCCATTTCCTAGAGGTGTTGTAACTAAGTACCAAGCAATGGAGAAATTAAACAACAGAAATGTATTGTTTCGCAGCTCTAGGGGCTAGAAGTTCAAAATCAAGGTATCAGCAGAGCTGATTCTTTCTGAGGGATATGAGAGAAGGCTGTCTTCTAGGCCTCCCTCTCCACGCTAAGTGTTGATGGTCATCTTCTCCTCATGACTCTTTCCATTGTCTTCCCTCTATGCACATCTGTACATTTGAATTTGTTCTTATTTTAAAAGACAACAGTCATAGTGGATGACTATGGGCCCTCCCTAAAGACCTCATTCTAGCTTTTTTACCTCTGTTAAGGCTCATCTCTAATTAAGATCACAGTCCCAGGTCCACAGGTTAGAACTTCAACATTCAAATTTTAGTGGGACACAATTCAACCCTTAACAAATGGATTATCTCGTCTTATCCTCACAATAATCCTTTTTTCTTTCTTTTTTTTTTTTTTAGAGGTTTTTGCTATAGGGTGTGTGCGCTCACCAGAAAGACAGAGAGAGACAGAGAGACAGAAAAGTGAGAAATCACCCCCCAGGAAGGATGGCCACACTGCAATCCCTTCTCCTCCATTCTCCTCTTGGGATCTTGGGTATGCACGCACACGCACCCAGCATGAGTTTAAGCCACTAGGTCTGGGACTCCAACCACTATCCACTACATGGGAGTTCAGCGATATAGCCATTATGCCAACTGCTGGTCCCACAATAATCCTGAAGTAAATACTATCACTGTCCTAATTTCACAGAGAAAAACACTGTGAGTGAGAAATATCAAGCAAATTCCCCAAGGACAGACAGGAATCAGAGAAGCAGATTTGTTTTATCTTGTTCATGAACTAACTACAAGGTAAGGTGGCAAGATTACATAAAAAGCATATATACTAATTTTGAACTATTTGGTAGTATCACCTAAAATCTCCACCTTCGTTACATTTTGGAGGCAAGTGGCAGTAATTATAAAGATAATTTGGTAGTTTCCATGGTGCTCACTGAGTCCATTCCCTCTATTTCTCACACATAGAAGTGTCCCAGATGTGTAAACTTACTCACCTGAAATCACATAGCCTGTTCATGGCAAAACTTGACCAGAATGCAGTCTGTCAGCAAAATGTATCTTCTATATTGTGACTCTGACTCACAGGCACAGAGCAGGCCAGTGCTGATGGAGGTTCACTGGACTGAGAGGACAGGCACCAGGATCTTTGGCTAAGATTGCTACTGAATACACAGCACAGATTAAATTGCTATTCCTCCAACGACTATCTCTAAGAACCTACCAATCACAAAGGAGACAGTGTAACTCAATAAAAGCAGGGTGAATAATGATGATACTGGAGACAGTGGGGAAGGAGGGTGGGAAATGGGAGAGAGTGAGAGGGAGGAAACCAAGGAGAAGAAGAAAGAAGCAAAATATTCAAGGGACCCAAAATGGAAAGAAATCTGTTGATTATAACGTATATGGTAAAGTTTTTGACTGGACCAGTATGTAGTGTATTCATGATAGGAAAACTCATTTCAGTATGTTGCAAGGATACACAGTGATGGAATACAAAAAATAAATTTAAAAGAGTAGGAGGCTGCGGGCCACACCACTCAGGTCCTGATTCTGTCACTTACAGACTGTCTTTGGAAAATGGACCAAAATTCCCACCATTCTAATTTCTCATCTGTATAGTGGATCATGATTGCTCTTGACTCACAGGGCCATAATGAAAATGAGATAATAAATGAAAAGGACCTGGTAAGGTGCCTGGCATGTAACATTCAGCAAATGTTAGCTCTTAGCTCTTCCTCTGTGCCAGAGACTGTGCTAGGCACTGGAAATGAAAACATTCAGGACAAATATGGGGAAGACAAACCAATAAATAAGAATTACAATAGAGCTTGAAAATGTGATAGGTGTGTGTAGGATACTGTTTATCCCGGCCTAGGATAAATGCCAGTCTATCACATCAGGTGCTGGGTTACTTTAGTGAAACATTTAAAAAGTATCTCTGGCTAAAAGTTTGCATAGTTCAATTTATTGTGCAGGGCTGATCAGGGAAGGTTGCCCAAAGAAGTTATCACCTGAGTTGTGTTTAGAATCTGGGTAAAGAAAAAAAAGAGGATCATTCCAAGTGGAGTAAAGAAAGAATGATACCAAGAAAAGGCCAGCATTTCACTGAGGTTGGATTTTAGACTCAGAAGTGGGAGACTGGGGCAGAGTGGTAGGAAATAAGACTGAAGAGGCAAAGCAGACCCAGACAATAGAAGTTTGTGCCAAATGTTGGGGATAAGAGGCTGGAAAATGGAAAGTCTATAAAGAATTGTAAGCAGGAAAGTAAAACAATCACATTGTGCTTTAACATCTTTTGCCCTTTACTTTCCATTTCTGTATAATCACCAAACAAGACAAAATATTTTAGATATTAAACATTGAATGAATTGCCCTGTCTAGTTCCAAATTTTTTTTTTCTCCGCAGCTTATCTCTGTAGATTGTAATACAAAGAAACTTCAGGTTTGTTTGGAGACAATGTAAATAGAATGACTGATGGTATATTCTACAACAATCTGTTACTGGGACAACTTAACGTAGTAAAGAAAACCCATTTTAATACCGGACAGTCAAATTGAAAACTCCTATCCCAGTTATTAAGCATGGCCTGGGCAATGCACAATGATGTTACAGATCATCAACTATAGCCATGTGCTTTGAAAATGAAATGGTACCCAGAAAGCTTGTACAAAACAATAATCAGTACAGGATTAACAAATGAGCACAGTGATGGTACATAATTAAGTAAATCTGCTTTTGCAACAGATTTTGATAAAGCCAGGATACAGTTTTTGAGAAATGAACAAAGCTTAGTGATTAGTATACCTTCAACCTTAAACTACTTCTCTTGGTGCACAAACGAAGGTGCATCCATTGTTGCGTGTGTAGCTAGAAATCTTTGAAAGAAGGACTTGTCTGAATGTGAAATACGTCCCTACTGAACAAAAACACCAATGGCTGCAATGACCACTATCGTAAACTACCAACTTGATTCTTTGAGACTTTTAAATCTTTTTAATACATATTCTGAAACAATGATCTAGCAGCAACGTCTCTAATTCATTTCAGCACCACTCAGACAATATTCAACTTACCTATTTTTCTTAGTGCACTTAATTTCAATGATAAATGTGGGTCCTCAGTCTTCACAGTTAAAAGTGCATTTAAATTGAGACCAGCCTTGCTTTCTAAATTGCTCCCTTAATTAACATTGCATTGATGATGACTCGTGTATCTCGTACCCAGTGTCACACTCTGGATGTAATTTGGTAGAACAGTAGAAAAGACAACATCACCCATATTCTGAAATCAATTATCAATCAATAAAAAGATGGAATGAGTAGTCCTAATGCTTAGAAAACACTAAAACAAATTAGATTTCAATATAACAACAAAGACTGGGATTAATAGCTTTCTAAATCTACTAGCATTTATCTTGGTAACTAATAAACACTATTATGGTAAAAATTATATTCACATGGCTAACGTGGAAAATCCTTAAAAACATATAAAATAGTTTGTCTTTATGTCCACATCCAGACACAGGGCTGCTCCACCACAGGTGTTCAGAAAATGTGCACCAAATTGTGAATGATGGAATGACTACGGAACCCAACCGACCAATAATTAATGTTTCCCAGCACATCTTCTCACTGAAAAGCAACATCTGATATTAATAGAACCACTGGAACATTTTTTTCAACAGATATCACTTACTTTCCTCCTCATGGAGGTTCTGATAGGGTTACTATTAATAGATTTCTTGAAACCATAAAACCTTATCATTTTAGGCCAGAAGCTCCAATTATGCTACAGTTTTTGTGTCTCTCATTGATATTTTTTATTTCACTGAATTATATTACCTTGAATGACAGAAGCCAAATTTTTATATACATCTTTTATAATCACCACTATAACACAATATGGTGATTAAAACAGGCAAGGAAGTTTTAGGCAAATAAATTATAACAAATCAGAAAATCCAAGTCATTCCTTCCCCCTCTCCCCACCCTTCAAGTTTATCATTCCACATGTAAAGAGATTGAGGCTTTGAGAAAGCAACTTAATTGTTCAGGGAGACATAGTCAGTTACTGGCAGAGTTTCCAAAACAAGCTACCTCCTTGGGCTACTATTCCTGGAGAAGAAAATTGTAAAACACACACTAAGAAAGAAAAGCTTATTGATGCTGAAAGTTGTAAGTAATGTGCTACAAGGGAAAAGTCAAACCATTACAAATGTAACAACAACATTGTAATTTGGTCAAGGCACAGAAATAGACAATCTGCTATAGCCCTTAATGTCAGTCCCCAGTTTCAATTTCTTACAGAGTTAACATTTACCAACTGCTTATTATATGCCAGGCACTGTGAGGCCAAATAAGTGTTACATAGATTATTTCACTTACTGTTCAAAGCCTGCCTCCAAAATAGTCATAATTATCCACACTTTATGGGTGAATAAACAAAAGCTCTGAAAGATGGAATGACTTACTCAAGATCACTAAATTAATACATATGTGGAATCAGGATTTAAACCCAGATCTGTCTAATCCAAAGAGCACTGTCTTTCTAGTGTACATTTTTCTGTCTTGCCAATAAAAATGGATGAAAACACTTCACGGATTCTTCCAATGCCATTTGGAATTTGTTGCTAAATACACCATGTTATCACTGAAAGGATGCATTCTGCTTTTCATACCAATGCTCCTATAACTTCTGCATTGGTGAAAGGAAACCAGCAACAGAATTTGAAGAGTCTCCTTTCTCTCCTTGTTCTGGGTTAGACTTGCCAGTGTGGAGCTCTTGTTGTGATAACTGAAAAGTGGAAGATGTGGAAAAGCCATTTTTCATGAGAGACAGTGATAAGCACATACATGGGGAAATGTGAGGCTACTGACAACTTCTAGGCTGTTGGAAGCAGCTGAGTTGTGAGTAGTGTTTCCTTGAGACACCTTGCTTCAGTGCTTATGGGTGAGATGACAGCAAGAGCTTTCTAGGTTTCCTTGAGATTTAGAGAAGCTTCCAGGGGACACCTAGAGGACCACTAGCTTCAAAACCATGTTATCATTGGCTTCCTGGATCACTTTCCCTCCGGCCTTTCAAACATACTATTCGTACCTACAAACGTACTATTCTCTGGATTAAAGTCTCTATATTCACAGCACATGAATGATCGAAGTTTTCCTGGCTGAACCCTGGCTAATGTAAATATCGAGGTCAATTTCAAAATTCCAAGTCAAAATCAAATAGAACTATGTAAATTTACTTGTTCATCAAAACACGAACCTATCCCCTGACCTCCCTCTCAACAAATGTCAGAAATTTTGTATGTAAGTTTATTTTCCTCTCTTTAGAGATTGTGATGCTCTTATGAGTTGGCAAATGAAGCTTGGACTTGTCTTCCTCTAGGTTTTGGTTTTTGTTTTTGTTTTTTTTTTCGATTAAGACAACCATCTGCTTTGAAATCTCAGGGCATTTTATTTTCCCCTTGAATCAGGGTCTGTATAAGAGTTTATTCGTATGTCTACTAATACTACTGTTTTAAAATTTCCTCTGGCTGGTGACATAAAAACAATGCCACATAACACTGAATTTAACATATATATGTGTGTATGTTTACACACACACACACACTCATACTTTATGTATCTATATATTTTAATTGCTAAGAATGTTCCCAGAGGAAAACATCTGTTATGCCAATATAAAACATTTTAAATGAACACAATCTGGCTGCTTTAATTCCAAAATTAAAACTTCCAAATTTGTAATTTGATGGTGAACTGCCTCTGAATTCTTAATTATTCCTATTTTCTTACAAGACCACTAGATGGTGGTTCTGCCATGAGAACCCACATAGTCATAGAAACTTTCTCTATCTCTATTCCAGCACTATTGAAGCATACACTGAGAAGGAAGAATCTATTTCTGAAAGAAATAAAGACACAGTAAAAAGTGCTAGGAAAAGCAGGAGAGAACAAGTTATTTGGAAATTTCTATTGGCTTTCACTGCTGTGTGCCTTCCGGATCCTGGGCTATTTATGTATCACCTCCCTACTGTATACCAAACCTTTCCTGGATATGAAAAACTGATAACTCCCATGGAATGGATTTTCCAGGAAAGTGGGAAGCAGGGTTTCTCTCACAGATAGCATTTGATAAACTATTATATGCTGCATAACAGAGGATTTTTTTAAAATTCTATTATGATTTTAGGATCTAGAGGATTAATGGTGATGTTAAATAAGATAGAAAAAGAGAGAGAGAAGCTGGAGAGTAAAATATTGAGCAAACATGTGATATAGTGCATCTGAGGGTCAGTGGGACTCATTCAGGGACCAACAGGAGATGATGCCAGAGAAGGTTAAGGAAATATCAAAACATCAAGGAATTATGACCACTTAAGAAATTTAAATTTTATTTCATAGATATCAGGGAGCCACTGAAGGTTTTGAGGAGCATAACTTGATCAGGCTTGAATTTTAGAGACTTCATCTTGGTGTCACTAAGAAAAAAAAAAATTAAGTGTATCCACTTGTCCAGGCTGTCATGGCGGGTTTGCTGAAGAAGACCACGGGTCTTGTGGTGTTGGCTGTGTCCAACAGTCCACATGAGCACCTGAGAATACTGTATGCAAAGATTCTTGAAATTCTTCAGCAAATGCCTCAAAATGCAGCATATAGAAAATACACAGAGCAGATAACAAATGACAGGCTGGATGTGGTGAGAGTGGAATCAGATGCTAAAAAATTAGAAGACCAACTTCAGGGCGGTCAAATAGAAGAGGTGATTCTTCAGAAAATTAACTAAGTCTGGCGAGAAAAATGATTAAATGGAAACCATGGGAGCCATTAGTGGAAGAACCTCCTGCTAACCAGTGGAAATGGCCAATGTAATCCTCTGTAAATGACTTTGGTGGGTTGGTGGGAAACTGATGTCACTGAATGTCCTATCATAGTAAACATGTTTCCATATTCTTGGCATCTTATAGTCAAGAAAATTTATATAGAACATATTTAGGAACTTTGTTAAAATATTTTATTATGGAAATAGGATCTTGAGACTAAGTTTCTAATGGTTAAAGTATTAGGTTTAATTATTTCAAAGAGAATATTTCTTTAAATGAAGGTTGTGAGATTTCAAAGTTAATTAGAAAAAAATCTTATAGATATTCATTGTAGATCCCATAATTAAAATGTGAACTATCTTTAGTAATATCTTTAATATGTTATTTAATTTTTTTATTATACCCCTCCAAAAGAGAAAGGCCCTTAATTATTACATTTAAACAAATTCATACATCAGGATTGGAAGTAAAGTCATAAAGTCATAAGTAAAGTCATAGATATGAGAAGATGGTAAAAATAGGTGGTGATAAAATTTTAAATTGTGACTAACCTCCTTGGCTGTGATCTTACATATGTAAGGTGAAATGTAAATATATAATTACATATTGATTGCCCAAAAAAAAGAAAGAAAATGAAGAGAAAGAACAGATAAGGTTTAGTAATGTGCTTCTCTGTTACTTCAAAGGCTATTCATTAGCTTCTTCTTGGCCTGGCCCTTAATTCTTGACTTCTGTAGGGCTCTAGCTTCTAGTTTCCTTAATTCTTGACTTCTGTAGAGCTTTTCCCTGGCACATGGCTTTCATTGCTCCTTAGGTTTCATATAATGGATATCACAAGAATTAACATGAAAAATAACTGAGGTATTGAGAAAGGATGGAAGATAATTTAAAGCCAGTTTCTATAAGGTAAACTAGCTCTGCATCACTCAGGGAACTTGTAGGAAACAGCACATTCTGAATTTGAACTGAAGTAATTTAAAACAGAGGCACTATTTACAGAGGTATAGCCATGGTTAAGAAAATAATAACTTAACTAGGGAGTAGCAAGACCAGGAAAAAAAATCCATGTTATTGTAGATCAGTAAAAATTGGAGCATAGGGGACCAGCAGTTAGCACAATGGCTATGTTGCTGAACTCCCATGTAGCTGACCAGGGTTCGAATCCTGGACCTAGTGGCTTAAACTCATGCTGGGCGCGTGTGCATGTGTGCCCAAGATCCTGAGAAGAGAATGGAGGAGAAGGGATTGTAGCATGGCTGTCCCCCCGCGGGGTGATTTCTCACTTTCTATCTGTTTTTGGGGGAGGGTGCAGGCTTTAAAGAAAAAAAAAAAAAAAGAAAGAAAGAAAGGAAAGAAAGAAAAAGAAAGGAGCTTGGAAATAAGACCACCTAGAAAAAATAATAAATTATGGCCACAAAGGAATGGTAGCCACCATCAGAACTGCTGCAAGGTATGCAGAGAAAGAAGAATAAATATCCTAACCTCTGTTTTTAGTTGTCCTGTTTCTGATCCCCTATTAGTACTTCTGACTGAGTAAGTGGTAAAAATTACAGGTAAAGACCATGTCCAGAGACTTCCTGCACATGCTAGTGTGTGTGGGTGCCCATGATCCAGGACTGGCTGAAGCTAGATGTGAATTACAACATCAAGACTTCACTGAGGGTGCCTGTCTTTCTATCTGTCTCTCACTCATTGAAAAATAAATAAATAAATGTTCTACAAAAAGAGGCCCAAAAACATACATGCTATTTGATATATACTTTTTAAAATTTTAAGCATCAGTTAACGTGTGTGTGTGTGTCCCTGAAACTGGGGGTAGATCACAGCATCAAGATCGTGCTGAGGGAACCTCCTTTCTCTCTGTCTCTGTCTCACTCAACCATGGAAAAAGTTAATAAATAACTTCTAATATATACTTTAAAAAGCAGGTAATACCTTTTGAGGTCCAACTTCCAGAGCACAAAGAGTAGGGACAAGTGGAGAAAAGATCTAAGGGCTAAATGGAAAAGTATGAGCATAAATTCATTCACTCTTAGCATATGGGGGAATGATATCAGTGTAACACAGAAGCCACACTGATACGTACACAATGGTTCCCAGCACATTTATATTTTGCATCCAATATTAGAACTGAAACATTCATATTCAGAAAATATAAAGTGGTAAAATGCATTGGCACAAGAAAGTTTACTCGATTACAGGAAAATCATCTGAGATCAGTTCTTAACCTAAAGCTAATACTTAAGAAGTGGGCACAAGGAAAGGAATCCATTGCGAAGACTTAGAGATCAAGTGACCCAAAGCCAATAAAGGAAAAGGTTTTGTAGGTGAAATGAACTGTAGCTTTTTACACATATAGTTTTAAATTTCCTAGCTTCAATTATTTGAACAACCCTACATTCCATAACAAGTAATGATTTAAAATCTCAATGAGGGCACAAACTTGAGTCCACACCTGAGGTGGAGAGTCTATCACTCAGCAGAGAACATCCACTCCTCTAAATGGCTTAACCTTCTTCTACTGTGGACAAGGGCACATTAATTCTCATTAAAAATTTGAATCAGCAAAATCCTTTATCTGAAATCTATTGCAAACTATGATGACATTATAGACTATAATGATATTTAAGACTCTAGGGTGCATAATGTTCTCAAGATATATTGTACTTAAGTGTCAGGGGCTACCATACTACAGAGACACCCAGTAAAATGAGTATTAAAACTTTATCCATTGTATTTGGCTGGAGTTGTATTTTTATGTCTTTGTTGGAGACGTTGACATAAAAATGTCCTGAAATACTGGCATGGGGGCCAACAGAAGGCAGGTTGGGGAGATGAAGAATGGAAACCACAATGTTGTTGCTTATGGAATGCATGGAAGGTGAGGAAGACAGGCAGTGAATCCTTCAACCAGATAGGATATGATGACAAGTAACCTGGCTGTCATTCTGCAGAGAGAAGCCTTCATCACAGTCTGATTAATGATGAAAAGAAATGTGTAGGATGGAAGTTCCCAACTAGATATTTCTCACTCATAAATCTTGGAGAGCATAATTAGAGAATTAAAGAGCTGGGATGTAGCATGGAGTAAAGGTATGTGGGACAAGGAGGACATGTGCTTAGATACCAGCTCCCTGTGAGTATGAACCATGTCTGTTTTTGTGAACTGTTGGATCATCAAAGGCTAAATCAGCACCTATAACATAGGCATTGTTCTTTCGTCAAATGGGAAGGAGAGATAATGTAAAAGAGAGGCTGGTTTATTTCATAACTTGGGATCAGCCCTAGTTAGAGTTACAGATGAAGACCAAGTGGCTTATAGCTAGTTAGAAAGAGTTCATTATGGTCATTGTTACCGTGCATTGAGATTCATTTACCTTGATTAAGAACAGTGGGAAGGGCGCCTGCGCCCCCCCCTCCCCGCCCCCCTCCCTGTGCGGTGCAGCGGTGGCGCCTGCGCGGGGCCCCCAGGCCCTGCGCGGCCCCCCC
>NW_006160211.1:168225-181839 GCF_000334495.1 Tupaia belangeri chinensis
GCAGCGAGCTGTATGGGCCCAGCTGGGTACTACTTTATAGTATGTTCATTCTACTCACTGGGGTTTATGCCTAAAGTCAGACTTGGGTTCATGTATAGGTATGTGTCAGCTGTGCTAGCTATTGAATATATTTAGACTAATTAAGTTCATTGGCAGAACAATTGAATGGGGGGGGGAGGCATGGAGGGCAACCATGGATGCCAGGGACAATGGGGAAGGAGGATGGGACATGGCAGAGGGTGGGGGATGGGGAATCAAGGATGGCAAAACAAAAGGCAAGGTATGCAGGACATAAGAATTGGAAAATTATTTGCTGAGAACATGTATGTTGATGTGCTTGATTGAGCCAATGCACAGTGTATTTTGGATGGAAAATTCATTTGTGTGTTGTGATGGTATATAGTGAATTAATGTAGAAAATGAATAAATTTTAAAAAAATTAAAAAAAAGAACAGTGGGAAGACACGTCCTCCAAATGTGTGGGTTTCCTCCAATCTAATAATTACAGTAGGTCATGGAAGAACACCAGACTATAAAAGAAACTGGGTTTCAGCCCTAACTTAATGATTAAATGGTCATGTAGCCTTAGAGGACTCACTCCTTACACATTGGGTTGCTGGAAAAGTCATGCCATATTTTTTTCTATGTTTTTCTAAGCAAAAATGTATCATGACTTTTCTGACAATCCAATTTTGCAAGTTAGGTACCATATCAAGCTGTGTGAGACAATGAACAAAAGTGTCACTCTCGAATCTGTGACACAAATAAGTATACAACAACCACGACATAGTACCCTAACAGCTAAGTGATGAATGTAGTGAATGTAGAGTATCCTTTCAAACTAGATGTCATAATACCTCTGTGGAGTCAGAGGCATCACAGAGGAAATGATGATGACTCTGACAATTAGAGATTAAGTGAATATGGCAGTCCCATCACCCCTCTGACCATGGTTTCCATAAGAATAAAGTGGAGGTAGAGGGTGCGAGAAGATCCCTCAGATCCCTTTCAGTACGTGATTCAATTTTACTATAACAGGGCCAGAAAAAAAATGTGAAATGTTGTCCATAAAAAAGAAAAATTCTAGTCTTAAATTGCAGGAGAAAAGGGGAAAATAAATGGCAGTGCTTGGCCCAGTTGTGGAGGTGAGGCAGTAGACTGCTGTGAGATGCTGGAGATCACATGGGAATGCTTTGGCTTGCACCCTGGATCTATCACAACACATTGGGTACCCATAACCCTGGCTGGTTGCAGGGCTTGGGGAAGGATCATGGCATGAAGAACCCTGTTGAAGGTGCCTGCCACCTTCCCCTGCAAATACAAGTAAAGAAGAAGAAAAAGAAGAGGAAGAAAAGGAAAAAAAGAAATGGTAGTGCTCAAAAACAAGAGAGTAGGAGACAGAGAAAGCAAGAACAGGCAAGTGAGAGCACATTTTCTAGGGCATAAAGGATTTTTGTTTATTTTTAAACATAACGCACACACACACACACAAAAATAAATAAATACAATTACCCCAATTTCTGCCCACAGTTTTCAACATTGTGCAGCCCTTATTTAATGATACATCAAAACACATTCTCTGCCAATCCTTCTGTTGCTTAGGAACAGGCAGTCAAGAGCCTAAGCTGGGAGACTCCAAAGTCATCATTAAAAGGCTTTGTGCATTTCTATCAGTAAAATGCTAATTTAGTAAGCCTGATTGATACCCTCCTGTTAGCAAGTTCCAGGAATGAGGACCCAGATCCTGCTAATTTGGCTAGTTCCTCTTTATTCGGCTCAGTGTGGTTTATGTTAAACAAACAAAGGGCTGTCAGCCAGTGACTAGGAACACTTTCATTTCTGAAGAGCTAGTTTTTGTTCGACACATTCCATGTCTTCTTAAACCAAGATAGGAAAATTATTTACCTGCTGCCTGTATTTACTGAGTGTTTTCTGCTGTGTAAGTCAGACTGTTTCTTACTCTGTAATTGTTCCACATCCTTTTCAATCACTTCTTAGTTTAATCACACTTGACTTGTGCTCAAGAGAAAAAGGAAAGGAGACACTTCTTTTGTTGGCATGAGCACACAGGATAGGTGCCTTTCCACAGTGTAAGGAAGGCCACTGCTCTGAGAGGCTACCCTGCTGTGTTCTGGTTAGAACCTGAGGTCCAGATGCACTGTGTCCCCTGACTCACACCCATAGGAACCAGATGCTGTCAGCACCACTTCACTGGCCCTGGGATGATGCTGCTCCATACTGCTGGCCACTGTAGAAATTCTGCACCACTACTGCCACCACAAGTCACCTCTCAGAGGGCTGCATTTGCCACAACCTGGCCTTGTGCTGAAAGTGCTGCTTCTTTCCCCTGCTTTGTGCTGGATACAGGAAGAACATTCCACTCCCACAGCTCATCTTCACCTCTTTCCCCTTTCCTGAGGTCAGCATTGAAAGCTACTTCTTCCTCCCTTCATTCTCAAAGCAGAAGCTTTAGGGAGATGAAAGTGCCTCTCTCACTGAAGGGAACAGCTTCCCCTTCCACTGTGCCTAGAAACCTTCTGTTTATGTTCCAGAGATCCTCCTGCTTGTTGCAGTGACTCTGAGAATGCTTCTCACTAACCTCTCTCCATGGGAAATGTGACTGGCCTAGAGCCCTGCTTCTGTTCTATGAAATTCTTCATCCTGCTTAGAATGAGGCCACATTTCTTTAGCTATTCCCAGTGAATGACTGAAGCGACAGGGGTGCAAAGGCAGGCCCATTCCTGTGTGACTTGGATCTTCTCCAACAGGTCATACTGGTTCCAGACTCCCCTGAAGACCTTGTCAAATATTTCTTAGATCATACAGCTTTCTGCAATGATCCACCCAACTTCCCTTCCCACAGTTGATCACAGTCTACCATCTCTCCTTTCCCAGCCCATCTTCTCACACAGGTGGTTACTATAACACCATCACATTCAATCTTGTCTTGTAATCTGCTTCTTAGAGGACACAGCTGACAACCTTCACCAGATTTCCTTCCCTGGGTTGCAGATTGTAGTTTATTTATTTTACACCTTTGCTATGATGACTTTCTGGTATTTTCACCTGTAAATTAATTGGGAAAGCTTTTCATGATAATTCTCAAGTGCTTTCTATGTGGGTACATTGTGAAGTAGATGGCCACTAAGCAAGCTGTCTGCTAGCCTCACCTTAACAGACTCAGGCCTGGAACACTTCCAGAGATGCTATACTTGCCTCCAGAATACATAGTGGCTAACCTATGAAGCACTCACTTCTCCAAAGGAATGCCAGCCACAGCCCAAGCAGACTTTAGGAGTCTGGACTTCTGTGCTGTGGCTCTGAGAAGACTATTCTAGTCCTAATGAGGCAGGAGAAAGCTAGCAAATGAAAGTGGGTAAGGGAGCTGGAGCATCTGATTATGTGGCTAGACTGAAAAACGCAATTAGGGAAGGAAATTCCCCGCCCAAGATAATGTAGGCAAGAGGTTAGTAGGGGGGTGTCTAGCTGATTAAGCCACATTTGATAGAGCCAATGAGATAAAAACAATCAGTGGGTCCAGCCAGAGATAAACTGACACAACCTACATTAAAATTATAAACCTCACAGAGTGTAACTACCAGGGCCCTTTGAGCCATGCTTTCTATGTCCACTTAGGACCATTCCTACCTATCGGGAGTGTACTTTTACTTAATAAACTACCTCTTCCTTTCACTATTTTGACTATTGGTGTGTTTCATTCCAATTCTTTGTCCAAAACACCAAGAATCTGGATAGCATCCCAGAAGCCATCCCACAATACTAAGCAGTTCCAAAAGGATTTGCCCTGACCCCTCTAGCTGTGCTCTATCACAAAATGGTAGCTCTCCTCCCAAACTCACCTGCATTAAAAAGATCCTAAAGTAGGCTGGAGAGTGCTCATATAGAGCACAGATCAAGCAAGCTCTCTGAATTCTTCAGGTCATGAAATGCTTCATGGCCTAAAATCAATCCAGCTTTGGCCTAACATGCCCCAGAAAGAAACCAGATCTTAAATATACATTCCTGACTAGCTGTGAGCCAAGCTTCCTTACAGAGCTGAAAACAGTGAATGTGGAGGTGTAACAATGGCTCCATCCATTTCTTCTATCAGTATTAGAGTTACACATAGCATGTGTATGTGTGTGGTGGGGGAGGGTCTGTCCAAACATCTCATATCCAAAGATGGCTTATAATGTGAAGGTACTTGCTTTTGAATTGAAACTATTAGGTCATCGGGAAAGTCAAGATGTATTTTTCTTTTTTTTTTTTTATCCAAAAAAGGGTCATGACTTTCCCAACAAACCAGTATTTCAACATTGTAAATCTGGATAGCATCCCAGAAGCCATCCCACAATACTAAGCAGTTCCAAAAGGATTTGCCCTGACCCCTCTAGCTGTGCTCTATCACAAAATGGTAGCTCTCCTCCCAAACTCACCTGCATTAAAAAGATCCTAAAGTAGGCTGGAGAGTGCTCATATAGAGCACAGATCAAGCAAGCTCTCTGAATTCTTCAGGTCATGAAATGCTTCATGGCCTAAAATCAATCCAGCTTTGGCCTAACATGCCCCAGAAAGAAACCAGATCTTAAATATACATTCCTGACTAGCTGTGAGCCAAGCTTCCTTACAGAGCTGAAAACAGTGAATGTGGAGGTGTAACAATGGCTCCATCCATTTCTTCTATCAGTATTAGAGTTACACATAGCATGTGTATCTGTGTGGTGGGGGAGGGTCTGTCCAAACATCTCATATCCAAAGATGGCTTATAATGTGAAGGTACTTGCTTTTGAATTAAAACTATTAGGTCATCGGGAAAGTCAAGATGTATTTTTCTTTTTTTTTTAAATCCAAAAAAGGGTCATGACTTTCCCAACAAACAAGTATTTAAACATTAGTAAAGAAAATAAATATGTATAACTACTAGATTTCTCCTTAAAGCCTCAAAAATGGGCATTCTTTACCTTGGAACAGCTCCTCAGATCCTTATAGATCCATGTAGAAGTGCCCAAGAGAGTACAAAAAAAGGGGGGGGGGGGATATTCCTTTCCCTAACAGATGAAAACGCTTTGCAGTGGAAAAAAAGGCATGGGACATAAATAGCAATAGCTGAAGATTAGAAGGGTCAAAGACAGCTAGGTGAGAATGTACAATGTTTCAAGCCTACAAGAAAACATAGCCTTGAGGGACATTGATAATGTTGAAACACACCTTTCACTCTCACAGGCTCTCTAGCTATTCCAGAATGAATGCAGAGTGCAGCAGGACTGCCCTTGTTTGAGAAAGAATGCCCTTGTTACAGGAGTCAAGGCTGAGTACCTTCATGGAGAAGGCGCACCCTTTGGACAGGAGCTGAGCAGATGTGACCTCAATGTCTTCACTGAATTAAAGCTTCGGTGTAAATCTGATGACCTCATCTCCCTGTAGCCTGTGATTAATTCTATTTATAAAATACAGCTCATCAGATCAAAGTTAATCCTTTCCATGCCAAGTGGGTGATACACTGTGATGGGTCACTCTGTCATAGGGTATGAAACTAAATCCCTCATAAGCGATTAGTACACTGGGCTTTTACCTTAAAGAAGAGAGATTGAAAGACTCTTTGAGACTGAAGACATTGTAACATCCATTTGTGATAGCCTTAAATTATATTGAAATGTTTTAACTTTCTTCAAAAAATAAAAAAGTCCTCAAATATCATCAACTTGTATTTTTATTTACTGCAACCATGTACTTCCCAACACTTCACCAATACATACATTTGTTTGTATTAGGTCATCGGAAAAGTCATGCCATGTTTTTCTATGCAAAAATGCACCTTGACTTTCCCAACGACCCAGCAGATTCCATGCCTTTGAGAGAATTCTCAGACTAAGTAGTCACTAATTATGTATGTCTATTTGATACCCTAAGACTATGGCTTTTAGAACCACAATGTCTGGGTTTAAATTCTAGTAATGACCCCTTATCAGCCATGTGATCTTGGCTAAGTTACTTAACCTTCCTATGCATCTGTTTTCTTGTCTTTAAAATGGAGTTAAGGTAGGACCTGGTTCACAGAGTTACTGTGAAGATTAAATAAGTGATACATGAAGTGCCTTACCTGGACCTTGGCTAGCCTCTGTTTGTCTTTAGCCAGATCTCACAGCTAGCTCAGGAGCATGACTTGTACCACAGACTGTTCCAATCTGAGGCAAAAGGGCTGGTCTTTCGTATCCCTGTGTCAGTCAGTTAAAATGTAAATCACATAGAAATGATCCAAAGTGCTGGGGAAAGAAAGACTCCTCATTCCCCACCCTGTCATCCCCTGGCCCCACGCACCTGGTCAACAACTTCATTACATAAGTAAACTGCCACTCAGCTTGGAGTAAAAATGCAATATTCCCATTACGTACACATTATAAGAGAAAGAAGTAGTAAGTTCAAACATTTTCTGCCTTTCAGCACAGTTCTGTTTGACTAGTTCCCCTAATTTTATTTCACAGTTAGGTTTCTGTATGGTTAATATTAGGTCTCTGTAGCATTAAGTCTCTGCAACATTAATACTCTTTAACTAAATGACTCTCATGAGTACCTTGTGAACTGAATGCTGATTTGAGGATCCTAATTTCCCCGCGTGTAAATGAGGTCACATTAACGGAAACAGCTCACATTTCACTAGGTTATGATTCCACTTGTCCTCCACACTCCTCAGCCCCTCCTACCACCTTGGACTCCAAGAGTCTGTGGGAGTTAAGTAACAAGTGCTCATGGTAAATCTGTCCCTCTAGGCACCATGCAGACCTCCACTGCAGGGTTCCTCTAGACACCACAGCAATCTCTCCAGTGTTCTGCCCATACTGTGGGCTTACACATCAACAGGGGCTTCCCTACCTGAGGTTTTGCTGGCGTCCAGACATTTTTAAAAGCTAACTTTTTAAAGATCAAAATCTCTCTTTTAGTTTCACTCACAGTGCTTGTACTCTAACAGGACTCAGACAGAAGTTCAATGAGGCAGTAAGGCCAGAACCTAACTCCAAACAGCAGGAACAATTCATTGCACACCTGCATCACTTCTGCAGTGACTGGGGCTTTTGTGTTGAGTCTGAAATGGATTTCTCCCAGAAGTACTCCTGTTCTCCTGCTAAAAGCTGACTGTATTTTGTCCAGCTACAAATTTATGAACCAAATCTGTCCTAAGCCAGAATTCTGAATCTGCGAGAGTAAGAATCAGGGACCCACACACTGGGCCATAAATATAATTAGGTTTATTTTTTCCTTAAAGAAAATCTAAGTGAATTATTAAATACTGAAGAGTTAACCAATGAATATAGCACTTCATAGATATCCTAATTAAAACTTTTGGCTCCACAAAGACTTTCTTGCAGCTTGTTATAAAATCATTCCATCCCAGCTACTATAAAGAACCAAGCAATGCTTGAAACTTTTACTGCCCTTAAGACAAATGTATAACAGTATTCAACCATTTTTATATTTTTTCTTCCTAATAAATGAGAAACAAAATGAGTTCAGAAGCAGGAAATACCATGAGGGGATTTGGGTGTTTTACCAGCAAGCCTTTTGGATATAACAGCCTGGATCCTTTCTTACTACCACCAACAGATGGGACACAATAACCACCCATGAGCCAGTGTGGTCTTTGGTTGTTATTTTTCCTGGAGTTCAGCTGGAACACATTCAGGGGAAAAGTACACATTTCTGGGGCAGACTTACATTATAATTTTGGAGAGTAATTAGATTTTTTTCCTCTTTCCTATTTCTAACTGCATTGAAAACTGAGCCTCTCCTTATTTCTATTTGGACTTTACTAGGGGGATGCAACTTGGCAAAACACAGTGATACAGGGCTGCAAATGGTTTGTAAAAACGTCAGTGGTCCCACATGGGAGACAGTACATAGACAATTCAAACTAGATTGTATTGGCTCTGCTGGCAATAATATGAGAGCATGTATGCAGTTATCACTAAAAGGCTTTTCATACTGTGACAATCAGATCCCCTGGTGCTTAGACATTGCATTCATTTTCTAACTCATTCATCATGTGAATGAAATGAGGGAATAATGGGTTCCATTCCTCATAGTTATCCATCATTTAGCAAGAACAACACATTTCAGTTTGGAATTGTTGCTGTTGTTTTTTAATATATAAAAAGAAAAATAAATAAGAGGCTTATCAGTTCTAACATTTGACAGTCCTAGCAATACACGAACCCTAACATTAGAAACCATATCACAATAGACAAGGCCTTGAAAAGAGTGAGGATGAATCTCACACTCTACCAGGCAATTTTAGAGAGGCACATCTTCAAATCCTTCTTTCTGAGTTGAAGAATGATTACTAGAGGCTGGGAGGGATATGAAGGAGGCAGAGTTAGTGAGATGGTTAATAGAAACAAAATTACAGATAGATAAGAGGAACAATTTCTATTGTTATAAAGTACAAGAAGGTGAATATAGTTAATAGTAATTTACTGTGTCTCTCAGACAGCTAACTAAGAAGATTGTGAATGTTCCCAAATGGTTGACAAAATGGATAGACTAATTACCCTAATGAAAACCTTATACATTATATTCTTGTATTGAAAAATCCCATTTTACCCCATAAATTTGTATAATTACTATGTCAACTTAAAAAAATGCTGCTGGGGAACAAAAACCCCCTTCTTTACCACTTTTTGGATAGGTTGGTTTTTTCCTCAAATTCATCATACATAGCACATATGTGTACATAAGAGAGTAAGAAAGAGAGGAGTACCCTTCACAGTCTAATTATGCGATGATCCCTCCTACCTCTCTGGCTCATGCCTGTATCTGGCATTCTCCAACCATGGCTGGCCACATGGGATCCAGTTTCTCTTGAACAGCATGTTACTATTGTACCATGGAGACAGTGCAGGATAAACTTTTTCGCTAAATTCAAACGGTCTCAACTAATTAGAATAAAAGTTTATACCCTGTGGCCTTGTAAAACTTTCAATAATTTATCCTGGGAAAACATGCTAAATGAGCATAAATAAAAAATTCAAGGATGTTTATTGCTGATGTTTAATACAGTGAAAATTGAAAACAATCTAAATTTCTAAGAAGTGTAGATTACTTGAACAAATTATAAAAGAGTATTCTTCATAAACAATGTTTGTGAAAAGCATTTAAATATGTGGAAGAAAACTCAGTTATATTAAGTAGAAAATCATATGACCAATCATGTATTCTGTATTGCCAATTAATAAGCAAAAAGTATCAGTAGTTATTCTTTCTAGTGGTAGGATTTTAAATAATGACTTTTTTCTTCTCCACATATTCTGTATTTTAATATGTCAAAATAAATACATGCCAAAAAAGCTATACTACATGAGTTTTTAAGAATTCAGGAGTGATAGAATAGCTTTTCTAGATTCTTTTACATTTTGTTTCTTCAATATACAAGAAAATAACTAACCAACTTTTGACTGAAGAAATTACCAGCATTTGGGAAGTGAGTGGAATTCAAACCACAAACCACTGAGGCAAAACTGAGAGGACTACAGAATGTTAGGTACTTACTGAAACATTTCCTGCTTCATTTTCTCCTTGCACTAGAATATACTGCCTCTCCCATGGCTGATACAGACATTTCTGCATGTGGTTTGCTATATATAAAATGTTCACTCATTGGTTCATTCATTCATCCTGGGTCCTTATTACTTCTCCAGAAAATGAAAAAATAGTGGCAAACAAGATAAAATCATCCCTCTTTTGCATAATTTGACATTTCTTTTAACCGTTGTAATTACACCCTGAGATAAATTGCTTATTCCTTGTTTATAGGTTAGAAAACTGAGATTCAGAAAGCTTATGTTACCTGCTGCAGTCAGTCAACGGATCTGTTACTGGGCCAGGCAGTGGCACAGTGGATCCACACGGTAAAGGTCCTGGGTTCACAATTCAGGAACTCCCCCAGTACACTGATACCTGCTAATAATCCAGGCCATCTGAGACTGGAGGTGGATTATCTTATGAAGATCTGTTGAGGGTTCATTCCCTCTCTCTCTCTCTCTCTCTCCCTGAGTCTGTTTTTCCCTCTCTCTCTCATGAATAAAGAAATAAACATTTTTTTTTTTTTGAAAAATAGAACCAGACTGAACCAAGTTCTCTAATTTGCTGAGACCAAAGTTCTTTCGGTCTTAGGAAAAGACTACAATGGAAGTTTCTGAATATTTTCAGTGATGCTCAAGTTTTCAAATAAAATCGTATTTGCTCTATTTTACCGATTCTGATTAACACTTTTTCATATTTTGAGCTGTCTTAATACATAAAGTGTCTTATAATTGCTGTCAGCCAGGATGAGGTAAAGGTGAAATTCTCATATCCTGAACATCTGCAACCAGTCTTGCAAAGATGGCATCAGTGACATGCAAGAAAATCTCAGATAGTACTCAGAAAAAAAGAGTCAGACTTTCTTGGTTTTAAAACCAAGCTACCCATTTATTGGCAATGTGACCTTGGATAAGTTATTTAAACTTTCTGTGCCTCTATTTTCCATCCATAAATAATAATAACACTAATCCCAGAGTTTAGAAGATTAAAAGAGAATATCCATGTCGAATACAAGTTTATCTTAAGCATTCAGGAACAGCTTCCTACTTTATTGTAGAGGAGGGGATAAACCTAAAATTATATATTTGCTTTTAAGACATAGCCTCCAACTCTTCAGAAAAATATGATCTACTACCTGCTATCATCAATGACAGATATTTATTGAGTACTTTTTCTGTGGAAGAAACCCTCTAGGAGTTCATCATCTATTAGAGGGATGAGATACAGACAGCAGAAAAATAACTACAATGCAAGACAGTAAATTATAAGTGATGTGGAAAATAGCACTTTAAATTTCTAGAAGAGAGGACACTGCTTCTATGAAAGATGGGTTAGAAGCCTTCACAGAAGAGGTAAGATTTGGGATTTCAGATTAGACACTATTCTGGAAAACAAATAAGGAGTCATTGGAGTTTTTTGAACACAAGCGACCTACTTGAGGTCATGTTTTAGGGAACATATTTTTGTAGGTCAGCAAGAATATAAATCAGCTTCTCTTTGGAGAAAAGCAAGAGAAAGAGGTGACATTTTCCTGAGAACTTGTCAAGTGTATTTAGCAATAGGTCAGCTCAAAAGGGAAGCAAGATCTTCAACAGAGAAGATTAAAAAGCTGTTATAGGAGTAAGTGAGGTGCAAGGGAATAGTTATCCACAAGATGACTTGATCTCTTACTGCAACAAAAAGAGGGGAAGGGGTGAGAGAACTTAGGTTAGAATTACTGGTGGAAAGCGGAGGGTTGAACACATTAAATTAACACAGGCTGGGGAGGAATTTGCTAAATTTAAAATAACTCTATCTCAAATTAGGGCAATGATTCTATGGCAAACATAGGAGTAATTAATTTGTGACCTCAAGCTAAAGCAGGAAATTTGAAACATGACCTTTAAAAAGTGCATCAATAATATGAGATTCACAAAAAGCCACCATGGTCATCTGTTCTGTGGTCACCAAAGACCCTGAACACTGGAATCCCACAATAAAAGATGGATCCGTCACAGAGAGGAAGAAACTCTTCCAGGAACCTGTCTTGGTTTTTATCACCACTGTCATAAAACTGTGATAGGATTATTAATGTTGATGTTTGCTCAGGGATTTTACAACACCACTTCAGGCAAGCAGTTTAAAAACTGCCTCTTGGGGACCAGCAGATGGTGTAATGGTTACATTGCTGGACTCCCACATAATCAACCACAGTTCAAGGGCCAACCCAGGCTTAAAACTCATGCCTACTGCATGTGTGTGTGTGTGTGTGTGTGCGTGTGTGTGTGTGTGTGTGTGTGTGTGTGTGTGAACAAAATTCTAATGGAGGAGAAAGGATTGCAGTATGACCATCACCCTCAAGGGGTAATTTCTCGCTCTCTCTCTTTCTCTTTCTTTCCAGCAAGCACACACACCCTATAGCAAAAATCTCTCAAAAAAAGAAGAAGAAAAAAAAACCTGCTTTCTGTGATGCCCACCAAGCTATTTATATAACCCTAAACCCATGGCAAGAGTTCAACTGGAAACTGTGATTTCAGGGATAGTTTGTATTTCACTGTCCTTGCATCTAATCACAATAGTTTAGGAAAATGATAAAAGGCAAGTATCTTCAGTCAACAGTTCCCTGAGATGATCTGCTTGAACATTTAATTTTACTGACCAAATAGGTTATTACAAACAAACACACAAGGGTTTTATTGAGCCCATTAAACAACTAAGATTATACAGATGAGGGCTCCAAAATATGTGTTTTATTTCATACTTTATTGGAGACAGAAAAATTAGGTCAGACAGCTATGGGAATTATTTAGATTTACTCTTGAACCTTCTGAAAATCATCACAGATTCTCCTGGCTGTCTCCCATCTTTTGTCCACATTACAGCTCAGAACACATTTGTTGTCATTTTCCACCCATTAATGTTTCTTTCCTTGGGCTCAGTACTTTTCTCAACAAGAGCACAAGAGAAATAGCATTTCTAGGTAAAATGGGTAAATAGCTAACCACAAAGATTTCATTTGAGCACCTCCTCCCTAAATCCTAAATCCCAGTGACCTACCATTAAAAAACTAAGGCGGAATAGCCATAGAGGGAAGAGTGGCTTGCCCAGTCCTCCAGAAAATGAGCCAAAGGAGAAATAGTTCCACATTTAATGGGAGAAATCAGAAGTATCAAAGACATTTCTGCATATTTACCCACAGTGAAAGTCTGCCAATTTGGAGCGTATACTCAGAGGCAAACAGAACTGATGATGACTGGCTTCCATCAGTAAGAGAGTGCTTCATCACTGGACAATGATAAGGTATGGGCCAGAGCCTGAAGGGTCCATGAAACAGAGAGTTCTCCCTAGAAGTCAAGGTCTTGAGAACACCTTTAGGAATGACATCCATTGCCTTTAGGGACTACACAGTTCACAGAAATAGATTAAATTGACTCCAAAATGGTTTTCAACCTTTGCTGCTTATCAGAATCATCTGAAGAGCTTTACACACTACTGATTCCTGTTCTACACAGACCCTGAAGAACCTTACATGATTTGCCTAAGATGTACCCTGGCAATGAAAATATTTAATTGCACCCAGGTGAGCCAAAGTTCAAAGCTACAAGCCTAGGGAATGGTGAGCAAACTGTTCAGGAATACAAGCCATACTCAAAACTATTTTAATTCTTTTTTTTTTTTTAAACAGTGTGTTAGCCAAATAAACCCCTCCATCATCAAGAGCCCAGAGTTCCCAAAGGGACCAAGGACTCGACATATGCCAGTTCTTCTCCAGCAAACAATGCTGATAAATTACGACGACTAAAGGGGAGAGTAATGGGGCTTATCACTTACTAATTACTGAGTACCAACTTTGTGCCACACTGGGTTCTATGCTAAAGTGACTGAGTTATTTTCACAATCTAATAACAATATTTATGTAACATCCAAACAAATGCAGAATTAACTCACCCAAATACGTTTAAGTAGCATAGCAGTTTTGATATACCAACTAATTCCCAGTAACATCAATCATTCAAAGAAAGAGATGCATAAATGCTTAAAAGACTAGCCACAATAGGGAAA
>NW_006160211.1:181850-186057 GCF_000334495.1 Tupaia belangeri chinensis
AAAATATGAGCCAAAATAGGGAAAAAGAATAAAAAAAAAAAAGTCAATGTATGGTGTCAGCTATAATTCATATGCAAGAAAACAGGGAAGGAAATAAGATAAACAGCCAATACTACTAACACAAGATGAAGTAAGTACCCTTCAATACCAAGCCTTCCAGGGGCTTGAACTTTATTCAGTACATGCTGTTTTTATTGCTTAGAAGCCTTCTTTTTGTGTGGAGAAATAACTCATTTGTAAGGCATGGCTGCAACACTTCTCATCAAGGTGAGTATTTTTTCGGCTCTATTTTTACAATATTTTCTATATATCTCTAACATGACTTTCATAACTTGTATCACAATTATATCTATCAGAATTCCCCATTGGAATGGGCTGTTATCTAAAAACAATGAGCAAGACCATGATTTGTTATTAAATTCTCAAGCTTTGACATATTGTGCTTGGTCCAAACCAGATGATAAATATTAAAAGAAATTATTTTAGAAAAGAAGGCCTTGGGACCAGCAGTTGGCATAATGGCTATGTTGCTGGACTCCCATGTAGTCAACAGCAGTTTGAGTCCTGGACCTGGTGGCTTAAGATCCCAAGATCCAAAGTGGAGAATGGTGAAGAAGGGATTATGGCATGGCCAACCCCCTGGCGGGGGGCGCGTGATTTCTCGCTTTCTGTCTCTCTGTCTCTTCTGTCTTTCTGGCAAGCGCATGCACCCTATAGTGGGGGGAGGAAAAAAAAAGCCTTCAGATGACTCTAACATTAGCCACATGGGGAATTCTATTAACCTACAAGTGATAAATGGAAATAATGCTAGATTTGTCTACCTGATCAATTCCAAAGGCATGTTGGGAAAGTTTAGTTGTAGGATAGTTTCTCGGATACTAAATATAAAGCTGCATTCAGGAATACTCTATAAAATCACAGGTTTCCTACAACCACCTGAAGCTATCAGCTAATGTTTGCATATCAGGCCATAGGTTGTCTGTAGCCAAAGGTAAACATTTACTGATGTATGAACAGATTTCACTTTTTAAAAATTCACTTACATAAATACCACTTCTAAATTTTTCAGACCAGTTTAGTAGTTTAGCTCCATGACACAAATATATAATAATAATACAAGAGGACTTTGAAAACTTAAAAAAGGTACATTAACTCTTTAAGCCATGAGCTCACAAATTTAGACTACATCCTAAAGAGTTAATGCCAATCACTCCTACTCACCCAATTCCTAAAAAAAAAATTTTAAACCTTGTAAAAGAGAAAATCTGTCTGCAAAATTAAATTGCCTTGAGGAGCAGCACTTCTTAACTAATAGCCAGGGTAAGGCTCACAGACAAAATACTTGACCTGTGAAATATCTCTTGCTTACTTTTAATGACTCTCCTCAACTCAAGGGTTTGTCATAATCACTCCTTCTTATTGATGTGATGGTAAATTAATCTTTGCACTCTGCAGGGGAAAAATGAATGCACCTGAATATACCCTTAAAGTTATGTTCTGAAATCCAATTTTTCTTGTTGAAAGATAATAAATCAGTCTTTACTAATTTAGACTCTACAATGTGAAAATTTACTTTAGAAGACATTTTTAAAGACATTGTGATAAAATTAAGAGAAACAATGCACAATAAAGCTAGGTCCCTGCCCCATTATACAATAGAAATCCCTCACTTTATATAAAAACCACCAAGGATTCCCTATTAATGGTAGATAGGTAGGTGAGGGTAGTAGGTTAAGGGAAAGAAATAAGGGAGAAGGAGAGGGAGAGAAAACAGCATGTAACTATCATTGAAATAACAATTAAATTATATTATTTTAGCTGCCGAGAACAAACAACCTGAGGAAGCTTTCATTTAACAAGGCTAATCTCCAATTCCAAATGAATGCTTAAGGATTCCTAATCCCTGTGCTCATCATCCTTAATAATATGGTAAATTTATCTCACCATTGTGATGAGAAACATGAGCTCTCTGGATTCAAACCTTGGCTATTTTGACCACCCATTCATTGCTTCACCTTCCTGTTATCCACTTCCTTTATCTGGAAACTAGTAATAATAATAGTACCTGCTAGATAGTTTAAAAAGTACTTAACTCAGTAAGTCCTTAGTCAATGTTGGTTAGGTTACATTTATTTACTGAGTAAAGGTCCTATAAAGTAGTGAGAATTTCTACCATGTGTTCTATAGATAGTTAATGAAAATATTAGCTAATAACTGCTATTTATTAGGCTGTATTAAGCTTAAACACTGTCTTACAATCTTTGAAGGTACTAATTCATTTCATCCTTACAATAGTCCTATGGTACAGGTATTATTTTTCTCAATGTGAAAGAAAGGAATTGAGACTCAGGAAGGCAAGGAGAATTTCTCACAGGCACTCAGGAAGCATCAGAATTGAGAGCCAAGGCCAGTACTATTTCTACTAGAAACAAAGATTTAAATACTCTGTATATACATGAGCCTTACTGCCTAAAAAATGTGAGAACATTTTCGGAATTTTTTTTCCTACATGCATTTTTTTGGTTGTCCTAACATTTTCGTTAAAGTAAACTAACATTTGCAAGTATATTCCAAATATTAACCAGGTTCCATGCACCTAAAAACATTTCTGTTTAAATCAAATAAAAAGTGGTAAACAAATGATAGACTATTATCATGTATTTTTTTTCAATGCTAAAAACATTTTTAGTATCTGAGATTAATGAAATGTCAACTCACCTTTTACTGAAAACATCAATTCATTCAGTTTCCCCTTTTGATTTTATAAACTTAAAATAAATTTTACTGAATTTTATTGTACAGTGTAATTAGACAAGCAAGGAATTACTAAAACATGAGTTATAACCTATAACTGGAGTCAAATATAAGTTCTTTTTTTTTTTTTAAGAGATTTTGCTATAGGGCACAGGCACTTACTCAAGAGACAGTGAGAAATTACCCACTGGGGAGATGGCCACACTGCAATCCCTTCTCCTCCATTCTCTTCTCAGGATTTTGGGCACACACAAAGTGAGTTTCAAGCCTCAAGGTCTGAGACTCAAACCACAGTCAACCATGTGGGAGGTGGGAGTCCAGAGATGTAACCATTGTGCCATGCCATCTGCTAGTCCCTTTTTTTAATTTTTTTTAAGGTTTTTGCCATAGGGCACATGAGCTTGTTGAAGAGAGACAGAGAAAGGAAAAGTGAGAAAGCACCCCCTAGGAGGGATAGCCATGCCACAATCCAGTCTCCTCTTGGGATTTAGGACACACAGATACACACACACACTTGCGCCTGGCATCCTTTTCAAGTCGTCAGGTCAGTGACTCAAACTATGGTTGGTCATGTGGGAGCCCAATGCCTTACCCACTGCACCATCTGTTGGCCCCTGTGAATTATCTTTATACAGCTCTTTTTATTATACGAACTTTCAGAAACATTTTATCACTCTTCCTCCAAAATATGCTAATCCTATCATACGGAATTAGGCATAGTCTTGAAATACTATTTACAAAGTTGAAGCTTATTTGATGTTTTCTTCTTTCCTTTTCTTTAATTCTTTTCTTCTTTTTTTTTTTTAAATCTTTATTCATTTGCTTCTTAGACTCTGCTCACTGTCTAGACAGATCCAAGTGAACAGAATCTATACATCTGAATACAGTTAGGGTCAGAATATTCCTCTATTCCCACTGATTGTGATGCACAAAGAGTGAGAACAGAACGGAAGAGAGATCGCAGATCACCTCCTCCTGCACATCTCTGAACACTCAGACTGAACTTCAAGAATTAGAAGAAACGCTCTATTATTTGATGACTAGAAATCACTGCAGGGTCACAAGAAATATGGAAAAACAAGAAAATACCTCTCCTCCCAGGAAAAATAAGTCCCCTTCATCCTCAGACAGTATGATGAAATTCATGGAAATGTCTGATAAAGAATTTAGAATTTTCTGGGACCAGCAGTTAGCGTAATGGCTATGTTGCTGGACTCCCATGTAGTTGACCGCGGTTCGTGTCCCGGACCCGGTGGCTTAAAACTCATGCCGGGCACGTGTGCATGAGTGCCCAAGATCCCGAGAGGAGAATGGAGGAGAAGGGATTGAAGGCCATCCCCCCTGGGTGGTGATTTCTCACTTTCTATCTCTCCGTCTCTCTCTGTCTGGTGAGTGCATGTGCCCTATAGCAAAAACCTCTCCAATAATAATAATAATAATAATAATAACAACA
>NW_006160211.1:186826-189497 GCF_000334495.1 Tupaia belangeri chinensis
TGATTTTAAGGATTTTTGTCTTGTCTTGAGCTGCTGATAGGCTCGTGTACCTACTATTTGAGCAAAATCCCAACCTGTTTCCTGGCTTTAAGTTTTAAGCATATTTCCTTAGCATTTCTTTGATTTATTAAAGTTAAATCTGCTTTTCTTGAAATTGAAAAATATAGTAAAAAATACATAATCAATGACCACAGTAAACTATATAGCATCAGTTAGGTGCTACTTACAGTATATTAATTCTACCCAGAGTTACATGCCTTAAGTCAGACATGTATTCATACATATGTATATATCAGCAGAGCTTGCTATTGAAAGTAGTTAAATTATTTAATAAATTTTGTGAATCAATAAAATGTGGAGGGGAAAAGGAATAGAAAACAATGGTGGACAACTGAGATAGTGTGGGAGGAGCAAGGGAAATGGTAGAGGGTGAGAAATAGGGGGAACTAGAAATGGAAAATTATTGATGATAACATGTATGATTAAGCTACTGTGCAGCATCTTCTGGATGGGAAATTACATTTTGTATGCTGTGACAATGCTCAGTGAATAAATGCAAATTAATTTTAAAAATAAGAAAAAAGATTTTTAAAAAATAATAGATATAACTGTATAAAAAAATTAAAAAGAAGTCTGAATCCTACATGGCCAATAGTGCAGTTCAAGTCCTAGACCTGACAGCTCAAGAAACATGCGAGGCTCATGTACATCCATGCCCCAAATCCTGAAAGAAGGAGAAATGAAGAAGGGATTGTACCATGGTCTTCCCTAAAAAGAGGTACTTTCTCACTTTCTCTCTCTTTTCACTTGCTTGCTCATTGACTCTCTGTCCCTCTCTGGTGAGTGCCCAAACCCTCTAGGAAATTTTAAAATAATAATAATCTGTGATACATATATATATGTGTGTGTGTGTGTGTGTGTGTGTGTGTGTATGACACATACATACATACATACATACATACATATATACATAACACACACATACAGAGAGAGAGAGAAAGAGTCATCAGAAAAGCCATGATTCATTTTTGCATGACTTTTCTGACAACCAATATATTTTAGATTCCAAATAAAAATGACAGTCGCATAGTCAGAAGTACTGAAAGTTCACCTTTTTAACTTACCGTCTATTTTCCAGTCACACAGGAATGATCAAAATATAATGAATTTATAATAGCCAAACTCCAAAACAATATGACATCTCTGTGGAACAAAAACCGCATCTCTGTGGACAAAGCAGTGAGCAGGAAATCAAGCCAGGTGCTTACTAGCTCTCAAAGCAGAGCTGGGCATCAGTGAGCAGAGCTAATACACCATAAGAAGAGACGGCGGCGGGGGGAGAGGGGAGATAATACCAGATGAAATAGAATCTGACACACAAATCATTAAGAGGAACAAAAGTGAAAGTATAGGGGCCAGCAGGTGGCGTGGTGGATAAAGTGCTGGGCTCCCTCATGGCCGACCATGGTTCAAGTCCCGGACACGGCAACCTGAAAATCACACTAGGTACATGTGCTTCATGACCTGAGGAAGAGGTGCACAAGATGAAAATGGAGGAGATGGGATTGTGGCATAGCCATCCCTCCTGGGGGGAGGAGGGAAGTCGTTTCTCACGGTCCCTCTCACTCTGTCTCCCTAGTGATTGTGTACGCCCTATGACAAAACTAAAAAAAAAAAAAAAATAGACAGTATGAGAAGATAAATTCACTTATACCCTACAAAATCATAAACTCATATGTACGAAACACCTAGTCTGAAAATAGCCAAAGAATAGTCTAGCAGAAACATCTACAGAAACTGAAAAATCCATAGTCATAATAGTAGATTGAGAGATTTTAATATATCTTTCCCAGAAAACAAGGAGTGAGATGGAAAAACAAAAAGTCTACAGAATATTTTACCACAAAAGTAAGAAGTTTTACCTGATAGATACAAAAACCCTACAGTAAGCAAATACAAATTAATCATTCTTATCATTTATGGAAAACACAAGATATTTATAAAAATTAATCGTGTCATAATTAACTTCAATGGCAGACTCAACAAAATTTCAAATGATCGGCAACATGTGTATCCTGACATTTAACTTAATTAGAAAGTAAAAATACAAGTATGTTTATAAAAGTTAAAAGGCATTAAATATACATTGTATCAAAGAGAAAATGATAATAAAATTATGAAACATTCAGAAGTGAATAATAATGAAAGTGCTCTATATAATTAATGATGCATGGTTAAAGGGAGATAGAAAATCTTATAGATTTAAATGCATTTTTAGGAAAAATAAATATTTTTTAAAATAAGTTAACTTTAAGTAAATTGAGCTATAAAAACAAAAGCAGACTAAACCAAGAATAGAAAGCTGAGAAAAAAGAATGATGTATAAAAAAAAAGTAATGAAATAGTAGGGCAAGAAGAAAGAGCAACAAACCACAATGTGATACCTTGAAAGAAATTCTTTTAAAAAGAAGGTTTATAAAAGGGAGAGGAAAAAAAAGGGGGGGAAGGAAAGACAAAAAACAGAAAGAGAAGATACCATAAAAATAGTAGCAATGGAGGGGGAGACTTATCAGAATTAAATTTGGGGACCGGCAGGTAGTGTGGTGGATAAAGACTGGATTCCCACATGGCTGACCATGGTTCGAGTCCCAGACCTGGTGGCTTGTTTTCT
>NW_006160211.1:189581-218401 GCF_000334495.1 Tupaia belangeri chinensis
AAAAATAATTAAATTTGAACTTGAACAAAATAAGTTAAAAACTGAATTAATTTGTGCCAAATATTCTTTTTCTAGAAAATTCAATCAAGAAATATAAAAAAGTTAAATGTATAAGTAATTATTAAGGAATGTGAATGAGCAAGCTAAAGACAAACAAGACAGTAAGACAGATGGTTTTACAGAGTTTTCTAAACCTTAAGGAAATAAATTTCCTTTATGCAAACTGTCCTAGACAACAGAGAAAGAAAGAAAGCTAGCTCTGCACCCCGTACGAGTACCACTGTCAGCCAGATCAGATTAGGGGAGTATAAGAAAAATTTTAGACTCATCTTACTCAGGATTATAGAAAAAACTATTAAACATATAGTAGCAAATTGAATTTAGCCCTTTTTTAGAGGTATCACAAACAGAGTTTATCTCAGATATTCAAGGATGATTCAGCATTCTCAAAGCTACTCACCTAATACTCAACCAATAGTAGATTATCAGAACTATTATAGTAACACCTTCATACACCCAGAAAAGCATTTACTGATATTTATCATCTGTTCATAATTCTTATCAAACAAGGAACAGGAGAAAACTTTTTTAACCTGATAAAGGATACTTAACAAACCTAGAGCAAGCAGTGCTTAAAAAGGAATACTTTAGGACTATTCTCATTAAAACAGTATCACTACAAGAACATTTTTTATCACTTAAGATCAATAGAAATGAGGGACCAGCAGTTAGCGTAGTGGTTATGTCGCTGAACTCCCACGTAGTCGACCGCGGTTCGAGTCCCGGACCCAGTGGCTTAAACTCATGCCGGGTGCATGTCCGTGCATGCCCAAGATCCCGAGAGGAGAATGGAGGAGAAGGGATTGTGGCATGGCCATTCCCCCCTGGGGGGTGATTTCTGGCTTTCTATCTCTCTGTCTCTCTCTGTCTGTTTGGCGAGCGCACGCGCCCTATAGCAAAAACCCTCTCAAAAAAAAAAAAAAAAAACAAACAAAATTGACTGTATCTGAAGACGATATTCTTATCTGCATGGCAAATTCAAGAGAAACCATGGACAGAGTATTAAGTGTCCTCACCTGTAGCAAGGTTTGTGAATACAAGATCAAATCATCAAAATCATATGCATTCCCAAATGTTATTCATAACCAAATAGAAAGTATAACATAAAAATATATGCTGCTCACTACAGCAACAAAAATATATAAGGTATCTAAGAATGACTTCAACTAAAGTCATGAAAAATATTTATAGGATAAATATGAACAATAGTTAGGGAGCAACAGACAAAAGCAGAAAGATATGCAGACTACCTGGATGAGTATGTTCCTTAAAATGCCTATTCACTCCAAATTCATCTATAAATTTCTTGAACCACGATAGCCCTACAATGGAAGGCTTGTTAAAAGCAAATGTAATAAAGGCAGTATAATACTGCTACAGGATTGACTCATAGACAAAGAATACAGAAGAGAAATCAAAAACTTGCACACATTTGAACACAAGCTTCATGAGTAAGGTGGCAATCCAAGTCAATGTTGATATATAAGCTGTTAAGTGGGGCTGAAGAAGTTGATTCTCCTTATGGAAAATGATGACTAAAACTAAGTTCCAGAAAAAAAATTAAATAAAACTAGTTTGTAGAAATTACAAAAATATTTTTCAAGAAAATTAAAAGTTTCAGAGTAATTTTTTAAAATCCTTAATGTATTTTTAATATTTTAAATTAACACAATAACTGCACATATTGTGTTGGTAAAATATGATTTTAAACTACCAGAATGCAACACATAATGATTAATTCAGGGTAATTAGCATACCCATCATGTCAAGCATTTGTCATTATTTATCTTGGAAACATTCAAAATCCTCTCTCTTAGTTACTTTGAGATACACAGAAAATTGTTTTCTATATTCCCCCCGTCATATTTTATGACATTAAAATTGTTCCACCATTAGAAATTGTTTCACCATTCTATCTGCAATTCTGTTTCCATTAATCAACACCCTTCTATCCTCCACCCCCCTCCCTATCCTTCTTCACCTCTAACAGTCATTCATCTCTCTACTTCTATGAGGTCATTATTTTTTTTTCAGTTTTCACATAAGGGGGAACATATGGTATTTCTCTCGCGGTGCCTGACATATATCACTTAACTGACATCCTTAAGCCTCACTCATTTAGCATCAAATGACAGGAGTCTGTCCATCTTAATGGCTGAATAGTTCCCCATTGTACATATACCACATTTTCATCTGTTCATGGATACTTAGCTTGCTTCCATGTTTTACAGTTATTGTGAATAGTGCTGCAATGAACAATTTAGTACAGATATCTTTATGACATACCGATGTCTTTTCCTTTGGATATATACCTAGTGGTGGGATGCCCCAAATCCCAAAAGCAGAAGAAAGGATTGTGGTGTAGCCATTTCCCCTGAGATATGCTTTCTTACTTTCCCTCTCTCTGTCTCCATCTCTGTCTCTCTGTAAGTGCATGTGCCCTATAGCAAAAACTAAAACAAAGCAAAACACACATACACACACACACACACACACACACACACACACTTTTCTCATGGTTTACTCCTTCTTCACCAGCTATTCCTTCTTGGTCTTCGTGGTTTCTCTTCACCTCCTGGATCTTCTAATGTTGGAATATTCCAGGGCTCAGTTCTTGTACTTTTTCTCTTCTCTCTCTATATCCACTCAATCCAGATTCATCTTAAATACCACAGATAAACTGTAACTCCCAAAGACATATTTCTTTTGAGCTTCAGATTTTTATATACAACTGATTACTTGGCCTCTCTATCTCCTTATTCTCCTACTTTTGCCTAGTCTGTTCTCAAATCACCAGCCACAATGATCTTACTCAAAGAACAGATGGTTTTATTACTCCTGTGTTCAAAACACCATGACAAATTCCATCTCACTCAGAGAATCACAACAGCCAAAAAAGTAGATTTCACTTGTAACTGTAATTGTTTCCTTAAATATACATGTATCCTGTCATTTGGGATGTTTCACTGTAACGAATGGGTTGGAGCCCTTATTCCTTTTCTGATCTCTTATCATTCGCCTTTCATATGAACCTCACCAACCACATTAGTCCCCTTAATACTCTTTGACCCTACCAAAAACACTCTCCATAATATTTTCATACTTGCTATTTTCTTTACCCAAAATACTTTTCTCCCACAAAGCCATAAAAGTTACTCTCACCTCCTCCAGGTTGGTATTCTTATGTTGCTTTTTCAGGGAGGCCTGCCTGATTGGTCTTTTAAAAATACATAATATAGTCCACTACAGTGTCTCACACTGATAAGGTGCTCTGCTTTACAGGCTGGACCGACATGGGTGGCCTGGACGATTACCAACCCAATTTAAAGGCAGGGTACTGTAGCACATTACCAGCCCAACCTAAAGGCAGGGTACTGTAGCACATGTTTATAGTCCCAGCTGGGAGTATGAGGCAGGTCTTCAACATGGTAAGACCCTGTCCTGAAATAAGTAAGTAAATAAATAAATAAATAAATAAATATTATACCAACACCTCTCCCTCTAGCTCTCTTCTTTTCATGATTTAATTTTGTCTCTAAGTAAATAAATATTATACCAATACCTCTCTCTCTAGCTCTGTCTTCTTTTCATGATTTAATTTTCTCTGTAACACTTCCACTATCTTACATACTGTACTGTTAAACTGCCACTTTTTATTGCCTGCCCTCCCATTAGAATGTAACTTTCACAAAAGCAGAAATTTTTGTCCATTTGTTCACTGCTGTATGTCTAATGCCTGCTGCAATTCCTAACACAGTAGGTACTTTGAACGAGTGAATGTATAGATAAACAGCACAATTGTTAATAGCAAAAAGTTGAAAATTATTTAAATGTCCTTCAACAGAAGGATGGATCCAGTGTAGTTGAATAACACAATCTCACAAATACGTTGTCAGGAATGGAATGGATTATGACAGTCTGAAACAGTACTAGAGCTAAACTCAAGTATTTTCAGTTGTCTTAGCCTGACTTAGGTGTCCTTACCTGGGTTAGGAGAAGTGTGGTTCTCTTAGCATCTTCTTTTATAGTTTTTTTTTTTTTAATTGCATTGTGATTGCTCTGTGAAGGTACAATTGAATTAATTCACTATTGGAAGGCAAAGCCTTAAATCCATAAGTATTTAATAGGCTCAAGTATTATTTTGAAAGAAAAGTTTCCTACTTGCCTAGACACAGGTCATTTCCACTTCAAGTCAATCACCCTCCTCTCCACCTACTATCCTTCTTAGAATATGGTTTTAGTGTAGGAAAGGAAATTTGGGGAAAAAATAGAGAAGTAAGACATTTGTGGGACACAGATATGGTTTATTATCTGTTGATGAAGATGTGTATAGTATTCTCAACTGGGCTTGACTGAGGTGTATATCATGCTGGATAAAGTCTCTTTATAATCTAAATGATGTATAGCAATTGAATGTATAAATAAAAATAATAAAAAGGAAAAAATTTCAACAGGAACAACCTAACTGGTTAATGAATATTCCTTACCTAAATAGTCCTCACTTAAATGAATGAGGAATAACTGACTGATTTTAAAGGATATAGAAACATAGTATATAGATGTAAATACCAGATATAGTGTGTGTGAAAAAGGAGGGTCTGAGGAAGGACACCTAGGAGAAAAATAGGGAGGCAAAGCATTAATGGCACAAAGAAATGTGGTATTGTCTGTTGAAGATATTTTGTAGTTTTATCAATTGTACTAGGGAGAAATGTTCACCTGTTGAAATATCCATTTTGTAAGACAAATAATAATGTGATTGAATGTATAAAAGAAAATTAAATTAAAAATAATTTTTTAAAAGTTATAAATAAAAAAAGCCAAATTGAAATTACTATTTACCAATTTTGGGGGGAGAGTTTTTTGCTATAGGGCATGTGCACTCGCCAGAGAGACAGAGAGACAGAAAGCGAGAAATCACCCCCCAGGGGGGGATGGTCACGCCGCAATCCCTTCTCCGTCATTCTCCTCTCAGGATCTTGGGCACACACGCATACACGCCTAGCGTGAGTTTAAGCCACCAGGTCCGGGACTTGAACCGCAGTCAACTACATGGGAGTTCAGTGACATAGCCATTATGTTAACTGCTGGTCCTCCAATTTGTTTTTGAAAACTGATTTCCACCAGTTCTTATTCCCACTTACCATACTATCCACAAAAATACTAAATCAGTAGGCCCACTGTTTGACCTATAGTAACAATATACCCATCGGCAGTTACACTGTAACCTTAAGCCAAGGAATCGGTATCTACATGGGTAATGTCATAACATCAATGTACTACCACAAAAGCTCTCCTATTGCCTGTGTCAAACCCTGACATGAAGTGGACAGGTGGCTCGTATATCTGGCTGGCTCTGCTCTTCAGCTAGAAGCAGAGATCACAGCTGCTATACTGCATAGGTATGATATTAGGCATAAAGCTGAAAACCATACAAAATAAACTTCATTTATGGCTACTACATATGCAGCAGTAGAATAAAAGCATACACGTGTAGTGGAAACATAAAATTCAAGATAATTGTAATTCTGGAATAAGAGAATAATGGGATGATAAATTTTATTTTATCTATGATTATTCCCTTAAATATAAACACATTTTCCCATGATATCTGAAATAGTTAGCTATAAGAAATATGTCACTTATTTGTCTAAAAACCAATCAAGCATTGTTCTCTTTTGTGTTTCTGAAAATACTATAAAGTTGGAGATCTTATGTGAAAAGGAGATTTTCCAATAAAGCCATAAGATAAAAATCCAGTCTATAACTTCACTCAATTCAGAACCAACACTGATTGTACTTCAGCAGGTTGAGCATAAAACCACATTAAATGTGTTAAGGATTCCAAATTTTGCTTGCAACATAGCATTAATCAATATCTAGTGATTCCTTGGCCAACTATCCTAGATCTTCACAGTTTCATAACCAACTTTTATCTGATAACCCACACCCAGTGTGCACTGTAATTCAGCACAAAACTTTCGGGCATTCTGAATACACATCCCATTGACAGCTCAAAGAGTTTTTAAGCTGCAGCTGTCCAAATAATAATATTATTTAATTGACCATATCTCAAAATCTTGTAAACTCAAATTTTAATCTAATTATTATAAATTCATAAAGTTGGATATCTCAAATTCTTTTAAATTGGCTATAAAATCATTTTAAAATGTCAAAGTTTCTTTTTATTCTGGATAAAATAGACTTGCTATATTTTTAGAATCACCATCAGCTCTTCTTTTGATATTAAATTTCATCTTAAAATTAATAGTCTTTCCTTAAAAATTAAAACAGCTTATCTTGAACCAACCTCTATATGTTATAAAGAAAGCTTATATTCTATCTTTAGAGATCACTCACCCACTCCTTTTAATAAGAAAAGCACTGTGAAGGTACAATTGAATTAATTCACTATTTATTGGGAGGCAAAGCCGTAACTCCATAAATATTTAATAGACTCAAGTATTATTTTGAAAGAATGGTTTCCCACTAGCCTAGATACAGGAAATGCACTTTGAATCAGTCACCCTTATCCCCATCCACCACCCTTTTAGAATATAGTGCTGTGTTTAATTCATCTTTCTAATTTCAGCAATAAGAATCTAACCTGTTAGTAGACATTACCTGAATGATCCTTACCTAAATGAGTGAGGAATAACTACGGATTAATGGATTTTAAATGCCTAATTGAAATTAGTATTTTTTTAATTAACTGATTTTCAGTTCTTATTCCCATTCACTATACCCTCTTCCAAAAAACTAAATCAGTAGACCCATTATTTGACCTAAAGTAAAAACATGCCATGACATTTACACTGTAACCTCAAGGCAGGGAATCTGCATCTACGTAGGTAATGTCATAACATCAATGAACTACCCAACAAGCTCTCCTATTGCCTGTGTCAACCCCTCACACGAAGTAGACAGGCAGCTCACATATCTGGCTGGGCCTGCTCTTCAGCTAGATGCAGAGATCACAGCTGCTATTGCACATGCAGAGATGTGGACTTGGCAGTTGAAGAATAACTAATAGTGCCCCTATGATACTGCCATGGGACAATGATTGACACAACTTGTTCCATCCTTCATAAAAGGGAACCTAAAAGAAATAATTCACTTTGGAATTCTGGTCATCCACAGGCAAAACAGTAGGAATGTTGTTATAATTTCTGATTTTAAAAATGAGTTGTATTATTGGGAACCAGCAGTTAGCATAATGGCTATGTCACTGAACTCCCACGTAGTCGACCGTGGTTCACCTCCCGGACCCGGTGGCTTAAAACTCACGCCGGGCGCATGTGCGTGTGTGCCCAAGATCCCTAGAGGAGAATGAAGGAGAAGGGATTGTGGCATGACCTTCCTCCCTGGGGGGTGACTTCTCGCTTTCTGTCTCTATGTCTCTCTCTGTCTGTCTGGCGAGCACACGCACCCTATAGCGAAAACCTCTCCAAAAAAAAAAAAAAAGAGTTGTATTCTTGTATAAATAACTCCACACATACATGCTTTCACTCCCTGTCCCTCTTCAAAAAATATGTGTTGGTGGGATCTAGTTTGGGACAGATTTTGAGATGAGCTTAGTAGATTTCCAGTCCATTTCTGAAAGCCAACCGCAAAGGGCAGGAAATCTCAAAACAATGTTTATTACATATATATATATCTGGAATATAGTTAAACAAATATTGAGCATTTAAAGTTTATCAGGTACTTAGGCATGTCTGTTGATACTGAGATAAAGAAGAAGCTGACAGTAGCCTCAAGGATGTCTACTAATAGGACTAGAAGATGGTGTAGTGATTATGTCACTGGACTCCCACATCGCTGACTGCAGTTCATGTCCTCGACCCGGTGGCTTGAAAATCACGCTGTGCATGATTTTCAAAATCCCAGGAGGAGACTGGAGGAGAAAGGACTGTAACATGGTCATTCCAGCTGGGGACTAATTTCTCACTTTCCCTCTCACTATGTCTGTCTGTCTTTCTCTCCATTGAGCACATGTGCCCTCAGGCAAAAAAAAATACTCCAAAAAAAAACAAACAAATAAAAGTTTGCTAACTTAGAAAACTACAACACACATAATCAAAAAAAAAAAAAAAAGGAAAGAAAGAAAGAAATGTAAAGAGCATTGCAAAAGGATGCTAGGAAGACCAAACTTCTTCCAAGTAAGGGCACATAGGTCAATCTGAGGCAAATAAGCCTTCAAAAAAAAAAAATTCATCTAGAGTGAGTGATTAGGAGTAAATGAGAATTTTAGCATGTGAATAAGATAGGTAATGGCACACCATGCAAAGGAAAAGCAGGTACAGAAAGTATAGACATAAAAACACTATGGAGGATCTGGGAAACAGAGGTTCAATGTGGAATTTCATCCTGAAGGTAGGAGTCCTACAGAGGATTTTAAGCAAGAAAATGAACTAGTCATGAACGTGCTTCAGAAAGATCACTGTGGCAGGAGTATGGAAAGGAGATCAGGAAAGGGCTGTAGGAGAAACAGGATGAGAAATACACGGCCAATAAGCTACAAAATATATTAGGCATCTGTCACATCAGGAAACATGTTAGACTAATTTGGCAATAAGTCGTACTTGGGAGACAAAAGGGAAGCATTTCAAATGTTGCTGGAACATCATTATAATCCTATTTCTTATGGAACAATAGTGAAATAATGAAATAGTAATTCACTACCACTCAGTACTGTTAATCCTTTCAACAATTCTTCAAGGAAAATTTATTTCCCATTTTATGATTCAGCCAACAAAATTAGAAAAATAAAGTAAATTACTTCAAAGCATATATCTACTACTCAACAGAACCAGGATCCAAATCCAGGTTGTCTAGCTCTAAAACATACCCTCTTTCTATTGAATCATGATTCTACTTAGGTCCTTAATCTTAGGGGGGTCTACTGCTACTGAAATCCCCAAAAGACCATTAAAAGATGGTCTCTTGGACAATATGCCAATAAGATTAATATAAAAATGTATTAAATGTTTTATTATCTTACTCTTCTATGCAGTAAAGTTTATTTTGCAGAAAAAAAAATGTACTAGAAAAAAAACCACCACATTGCAGATCCAGGCCACATGGGCTATTCACAAAACTAATACAACTTCTCAGAGAGAAATACTAACACTAAATTATGCTAAAAGTATTTTTGGCTCTTACTAAATGGTGCATATAGGAAGGCTAGTTTAAAATAGTCACAGATTGCAGAGAGGAGAGGTGGGGGGAGCTACCTCACTGGCATGGCCATTGCTTAAATCGCCTAATTAGTCATGCAAAATGCAACCTATATGCAATGGATGAGTTAACATTGCTATCACAACCTTCACTTTTCCATTATCTGACTTTTATGAGTTTAAATTTGCAGTCTTAAAGGTTGCTCCACTCTAGAATTTTTGCATTTAATTAAACACAGCAATAGAGGAAAAATCACATTTTTCAAAACAAGTGTTCATCATCTTAAATCTAGTAATAAAAAGATGAGTCATCAATATTCTCAGAGGAAAGGTTTCAAATTGCCTTGCTACTATACTATTACTTTTTTTATAGCCAATATGAGATCTGCCAAAAACATGTGGCTGCAACATCTATAAAAGACAATTATTGTACTTGTTTTCAGACTTTTACATTATTTAGACAGAGTGCAAAATCAAATCTAGCTAGAATCAATTAAGCCTCTAATAGATGTAACTATATTTTTTCCTATTATTATGATATGCCAAAGTAATTTCTCTCTTTCAAATCCCAAATACAATATTCCCCACAATTTAAGTTATATATCTAAAGTCATGTGAAGTACTACAGACACCAATATCAAAACCCAATGAAACAAAAGCATCTTTTTTCCTGAAATTGCAAGGGGAAGGAAATCGACCTTGAGGGTATATTAAAAAGACTAAAAATTATGTACACTCAAATGACATCTCATAGAACCATGTAAAACCCACAATATACATGTTTTGGTGATCATTTAAATGTCCACTTAACTGGAATGTGAATATGATAGCCTTAATTTTAAAAGAGGCTACATGCAGATAAAATTTTAAGTTTCTAAATAGAGAACTTTCCATTATTCAGTCAACAAATATTTACATAGCACTTCTTTCTTTTTTAAAGATTTATTTTATTTTATTCATTTTTTTTTTAATTTGATCAGAGAGCTAGCGAGCAAGCGAAGAATGTGACAAAGCAAGCCACCAGGTCTAGGACTCTAACCATGGTCAGCCATGTGGGAGTCCAGCATCTTAACCACCATACACCTGCCAGTCCCTATAGTAACTTCTAAAGCCAGGCATGATTTTAGGCCTCATTATCTATGAAAGGTGACCTCAGGGTCCATAAGATGGAGATTTTCACATTTCACTAGTACCTACCATATTTTTAAAGAATCCCATAAGCCCCATAACACATTTATTCTTCATTATTCTTTTTTTTTTAATTTCACAAGTTTTTCTGTGTTTATTTTTGTTTTTGCTTTTTGCAGACAGGGTCTTGCTAGGTCTTGGCCCTCCTCCCTCAGCCTCCTGTGTACCTGACCCATAGGAGTATGCCACTGTGCTTAGCTTTTCTAGAGTGAACCAGGGATTAAATGTGGGCCTCTCATTTAACCTCAGTCTGCTTTATAACCATGTTCCATGTGGTTGGAAAAAGTGGTGGGCTGGGATCCATACAGATTTGTGAAGTTTCCATATTACTTCTCTGACAAGAATATTGCATTTACAGAAAAATGAAATAGGCATGTTCCCCTTGACAAGTCAGCTGTTATTGGGCCCGGTGCAGTGGCATGCTCACCATGTCTTGGCATCTGATCTCCTCCAGTAGGAGCACAGAGATGAGCAGTCTCCTAGAGGATGAGTCACTCTTACTATTTTTTGTTTCTAGGCTTTTACCATAGAGCAACGTGCACTCTCAGGAGAGAGACAAAGAGAAGAAAAGTAAGAAATCACCCCTGAGGAAAAATAGCCACTCCATTCTCCTGATATGCCATCTGATAGCAGGCTCATCTGATGGCATAACGGTTATATCACTGGACTCCCATGTAGTCAACTGTGATTAGAGTCTCAGACCCAGTCTCTTGCTGGGCCCGTGTACATGCGTGCCCAAAATCCCAAGAGGAGAATGGAAGAGAAGGTATTGCAGAATGGCCACTCCCCCAAGTGGGTGATTTCTCACTTTCTGTTTCTCCATCTCTCTCTATCTAGCAAGCACATGCACCCTACAGCAGAAATCTCTCTCAAAAAAATAAATAAATAAAATAAAAAAGAAAAAGAATAAAAAAGAATAAAAGAGAGCAACTGCAGGTCACCCTCTGAATAGCTTAGGGAGAAAAGAGAAAAACAATAACTAGAGAAACAGAAAGAGAAGGACTTATTTCAGCCATGAGGTGACATGGCTATGAAAGTTCTTATGCTGGAAGAGGGCTAACTACTAAAGAAAGCAGTAAATGAAACAAGAACCAAGAGTGATGAAATCACCACCACCACGGGGAGCATTGTTAGCCAGTCTTGGATATCAGAAGGGACATCTACTCTAGGCTGAAAGGAAACTAGGTGATAGAACAGATATGGATAAATATACATGGACGAGGTTAACTTCAACAAGGGGAACACTTGTCTTGACACACATTTTTCTCTACACGGAAAAGTTTGCCTGCAGTAGTGGCTGAGTAGTGTTTTGAAAAGGGTGGTAACTATTTGGAAAAGGTGATGTGGAGAAATAAAAGAGGGGTTGATGAAGCACAGTACTGAGATTGCAAATCATAGTAGAGACCATCAGTTTGGTACTTGTGCCCTCAGCTCTGATTTTATCCAGCATCTCTGCAGTTGAGGCATAGTTATAGAGAAGGCAGAGGTTAATGCAAATTCAGGTTAACTGAATGGGTCTAGTAGAAAAACAGGGAGATTCCGACATTGAGAACAGTAGTAAAAGAATGGATAGTGTGTTATATTATAAGCTCTCAGGCAATATTTGAAGGAAACGAGACTATGAGTATACAGTACACTAAAGATAAAAGTGGGAGACAGATCATCTACAGAGCTTGATAAAGTCTATTGTAGTCTGAATTTCCTGAAAGCAGAACCTGGGACAAAGGTTTCACTCTAGAAAGTTTATTTAATAAACTTGAGAGAACCAGAACAGAGAATAGGAAGTATTAAACAGAGCAGAAAAAAAAAAAAGTCAAAGATATGTTAACAAGTTAGCCACGACTATAGCTAACTAGAGCTTGATCATGTTTGATCTTCTGAGAACTCTGAAATGTGTCTACAACTGCTCACCTAGGAGACAAAACGGTAAAGCGTCTTTCCACATACTTTCATATGCTGTTGGTAAAGTGTGTGATGGGGGAGGTGAAAGACAGATACAATGAAAGGACTGAGTGGGTGTGAGCAGTCTGAGGGGTAGCTTATAATGGATTTCTCTGATGTATCATTTTAAATGTCCTTGGCCTTGTCTATCACTTGTTTCAACTGTTGCCACAGTGAGTCAACTCCACACAGGTGTCTACTGATCTCATACCAGTGCAGCCTGACACATGTCACCTCATGGCTGAAATAAGTCCTTCTCTTTCTTTTGATATTTATTCCAGACCAATCAACACAGGAGTCAGTGTATAAATTATTCCCTTTTGAAGTGAAGAATTGGAATCTGAAGAGGAAATTTTTGTTCAAGTAATTCGTTGAAGGAGTACTCCCAAGAGAAAGGGAACGAGGAAGCAGGAAAGGAATCAAGTAGGGATCCCACCTCAGCACAAGGCCAACTTCAGTCTGATCCCATGGGATGCTCCTGGGAAAGAGGCCATTCTTTGAGCCTTTTGCCAGTCAGTCACTGGCTGTGAGCTTTCCCTGAAGCTGGAGACTTGATGTTGTGGTTTTCTGGCAATTCTCCAGAGAAAGGGCAGTAGAGTTGCTGGCAGCCAACAAACCCAGTAAAGTTTGTGGGCCTTCAAACACCCTTTCTTTCCTCTGATGAGACACTGGAGAAACCACTTATGTGGCCTCTCAGAGGATAATCCTCTAGATCAAACTATCATTTGCGTTAGAACCATTTTCTGAAAGAGAATGATACGCTGAAGTCTTGATGAAAGTGTCTGTCTTATTCACTGTTATGCAATGTTGTGCTGAGAAGCTGGCCTGCAGAGACCAATATACAACCAAAGGCCAACAAAACTTAGTCAAATATATAACGAGTTAGAATTATCTCAAAATACAAGTAATTTATGATTTTTCTGGGGGTTCTGAGCAGTAGCTCAGTGGTAAGTGCAATGAGCTGTTAAGGATGGCCCATGTAGAAACATCCCAGGTTCACATCTGGAGACTCCCCTATATAAGCTGGGCATACACATGCCCTGACCTAGAGTGGGCTGGGAGTGGATCACAGCGCCAGGATCTTGCTGTGGTGCACTCTCTTGGGTGTGTGTGCATGTGTGTTAATGAAAGGGGTAAATAGGTAAAGCCTTAGAAAATATATAAAGATTTATCTTCCAACCAACACCTGTGACTAGAAAGGCCATAAAGGTTATTCGGTTTATGATTAAAATCCAAGATGACTAGATATTAATAGCTAACTAGGGAAGGATTGATTTTTCAGACTTCCTGAATGCTTCTTTCTCAGAGAACTCACAAGACTTCCCTGTAGGAGAGAAAAGACCTCAAGTTAGCTGGGAGGTTGGTCAGTTAAATCACAGAACCTATACCTAGCATCAATTCCTATTCGTTTTCTGTTTGTTACAGGGGCTTTCAACACACTCATAGTTGCTGAAGTGTAAACAACTTTCATATGGTACAAAGAAACCTTTCTTAGAGCCTGGTTTTAATTGCTTCTCTGGTAGGACATTACTTTATCATACACAGGCAACTGATTTACTTCACATCTATGACACATTCAATAAACACCCCATTATCAAAAGCCTTTTTACTTCCTTCCAATGTAAAAAATAAGAAGTCACTTATCTGAGCAGAAACTAAGATTACTGGGCCTGGCAACACTATTACCACTTATTATATTTGTTATTTTTTTTATTTCTCCAGGTTTGAAATACTTCTCAAATGTTACTTAGAGCATCAAATGCAACAATTCCAAATAACATTAATTGGGACAAAAAAATTTCTGATGTCACTAAAGAGTAAGAATGATGGAAAAACACTCAAAACATGAGCAACTTTACAAAGCTTATTTAACTTAATAAAATGTGAAGCATACCATCTAATAAATGCCTGTAGGTAGGTTTTTTAAAGCTCAGCCCTTTGCTATTCAAAGGTAAGGGTACCCACACATCTTAGCTATCTGTACATGACCACAAAATGCCTAGGGAAAGGGCTGCACTGTGAATAGAGCAAATATTTTCTCATAGTTGTAAGGAGAGGAACAGAACAGCCATGTTCACTGACAAATAAATCTGGAAGGAGCTTTTTTTTTGTTTTTTTTTTTTTTTTGAGAGGCTTTTGCTTTAGGGCGCATGTGCTCTCCAGAAAGAGAGAGACAGAAAGACAGAAAGCGAGAAATCACCCTCCAGGAGGGATGGCCAAGCTGCAATCCCTTCTTCATTCTCCTCTCAGGATCTTGGGCATGCACGCACACACACCCAGCATGATTTTAAGCCACTAGGTCCAGGACTCAAACCACAGTTGACTACATGGGAGTCCAGTGACATAGCTATTATGCCAACTGCTGGTCCCTGGAAGGAGCTACTAAACAATGTTCCACTACAAATTTCTCTGTCAAATTCATTAGTTTTTCTTATAGAACACAAGCAAAATCTTAGTATTCTATAGACGCATCAGTGGAAATTCTGCATATTTCTGAGACACTGAATACCTGTTTCACATTTCCGATCAGCATTAGATGATGTTCTAATGTTATTCATTTATTCAGCATTAGTTGTTGGGGCCCACTCTTGTGCCAAGCACGGAGCTAGCAGTTATGGTTTATAAAGGTAAATGAAAAACACTTGGCAGTAAATATTCAATATTATGGCATTCAAGATTATAAAAGTGTAAAGTCTTAAGGAAGAGAATTATGTTTTATATCTCCTTTGGAGATTAGCAGAGTACTAAGTAGATATGAGGTGTTCAAAATTCACTGAGTGTTTTTTTCATACTTATAATGATTGCTAACATATGAACTGATTTTTATACTCTAAAATATGATATTTAGTAACACAAAAACACAGACCAATTCTTTTTTAAAAAATTTTGGTATAAAGGATATGCACTCACCAGGGACAGAGAAAGAATGAGAAACATCACTCCCCAGAGGGGACTGCTACACTGCAATCCCTTCTCCATTCTCCTCTCAGGATTTAGGGCATACACACATACACACATGCCCTCTGTGTTTTCGGGTCACCAGATCTGGAACTCAAAATGCACAGTCTGCCATGTGGAATCCAGCTACCTTAACCTCCATGACACCTGCTGGCCCTAGAGAAATTCTTTGTTTTTTTGTTTTGTTTTGTTTTTCTTTTTGAGAGAGAGCACATGTGCTCACCAAAAAGACAGACTAAGTGAGAAATCACCCACCCACCCCCACCCCTGCAAGGTGGATGGCCACACAACAATCTCTTCTCCTTCATTCTCCTCTCAGGATCTTGGGCACACAAACACACATGCCTGGCAAGAGTTTTAAGCTGCTGGTCCAGGACTCAAATCATAGTCAAATAAATGGGAGTCCAGCAACATAAACATTATGCCATCTGCTGATACCAAAATTCTTGTGGATTATAGAACAGGGGGTCTTCATTGTAATAGGCAACTTTGCCTCTCAGACAGAATCACCCTGTTGCCTGCCATTATACTATTTGGACTGTATACCACCAGGGGATATCAAAATTGCTTTAATGACCCATACTTCTTGCAGCTCACCAATTTGAATATAACATGCATAGTTCCTTTTTCAGTCTTCTGACTTTAACCACTCTAGGCACGTACCTTACTGCACTATGTGATTCTATTTATTAATTACATCCCACCTACTTCTTAAAAGGATTTAGGATAGCTTAAAGTATTAAAATGTATGATAGATAACACCATTAAAAATAAAAAGGAAGATCAAAAACCAGTTCAGAGTAATGAATAAACATATCAAAGAATAAAAATGAGTTATTATAAAAGGACACTAAATTTAGCTTTAAGATTTCTCAAAGTCAAGGGAAATAGGGAGGTTGTGATATAATACATGATACTTCTTGGCAGATTCAAGGAGTTATATAATCTTACATGTGGCAGAAACTGCAAGATACCCCCCAAAACCTGTCTTCCTCTTAGGCTGTAGTGATGGAGTAGTGGCAGGCCACAGTTATGGACTACATTTTACAGCCACCCTTGAAAGTATGCAAGGTCATGTAACGAAGTTCTCACTAACAAGATATGAGTGAAATTCATCCTATATCTCCTGTATAACAGGAATTCTATGGTCCTGGACTTTAGCATTTCAATTTCCTACCAACTGCAAAGGGAATGTTCGGAGTAATCTCAGAAACTACAAGTAAAAAATGGTGAGTTGGACAAAAGGAACAAAGTAGGCTTTCTCTTAGGCAATCCAGGATGTCCAAATGGAATGATTTACCCTAGTCATCCAAGTGTCTCAAAAAGGTGAGCCCAAGAAGGTATCTTTGAGCTAAATTAAGTATCTTTCTCTCAAAAAAAAAAAAAAATGGCAACTGAACGTCAAGTGAAGTGAACCTTGATATCATAGCCAGTATTTAGAATCAGGCTGATTAAAGAATTTGGAAAATATTATCCAAAAATATGAAGCATTCTGTCTGCCAACTGGAGTCCTGTGCCAACACAAATGGGACCCATGGCAGTCTGTCCTACTATTCTGGCACTGCCTCCTGCCAAACTTGCTAAAGGAGAATATTTCCTTGTTTTTATCCATTACATCCATCTCCCCAAAGCACCCTAAACCCAATCCTGATCTCTAACTCTGCATAGATCACTTCCCATAGCAATACCCTTGGCTGTATGATTCCTTCTCCCCGTCAGATTTTGGTTGTGTGTCCCATTTCCTTTAGAGTATTTATATAAAATGACTTTCTAGGGACTAGCAGGTGGCATGGTGGTTAAGGCACTAGACACTAGAGTCCTAGGCTGGCGGCTTGCTTTCCCACATTCCCTCCTCTTGGTCTCTTTGATCTCTCGAATTCTCTCTCTCCTCAAATTAAAATAAATGAATGAGTAAATAAAATTGAATAAATAAGTCTTTAAAAATAATGACTTTCTAATCTGCATAATACCAAAATAGTGCACATAAAACTCTGAAAGTCAAGGGAAATAGGGAGGTTGTGATATAATACATGATACTTCTTGGCAGATTCAAGGAGTTATATAATCTTACATGTGGCAGAAACTGCAAGATACCCCCCAAAACCTGTCTTCCTCTTAGGCTGTAGTGATGGAGTAGTGGCAGGCCACAGTTATGGACTACATTTTACAGCCACCCTTGAAAGTATGCAAGGTCATGTAACGAAGTTCTCACTAACAAGATATGAGTGAAATTCATCCTATATCTCCTGTATAACAGGAATTCTATGGTCCTGGACTTTAGCATTTCAATTTCCTACCAACTGCAAAGGGAATGTTCGGAGTAATCTCAGAAACTACAAGTAAAAAATGGTGAGTTGGACAAAAGGAACAAAGTAGGCTTTCTCTTAGGCAATCCAGGATGTCCAAATGGAATGATTTACCCTAGTCATCCAAGTGTCTCAAAAAGGTGAGCCCAAGAAGGTATCTTTGAGCTAAATTAAGTATCTTTCTCTCAAAAAAAAAAAAAAATGGCAACTGAACGTCAAGTGAAGTGAACCTTGATATCATAGCCAGTATTTAGAATCAGGCTGATTAAAGAATTTGGAAAATATTATCCAAAAATATGAAGCATTCTGTCTGCCAACTGGAGTCCTGTGCCAACACAAATGGGACCCATGGCAGTCTGTCCTACTATTCTGGCACTGCCTCCTGCCAAACTTGCTAAAGGAGAATATTTCCTTGTTTTTATCCATTACATCCATCTCCCCAAAGCACCCTAAACCCAATCCTGATCTCTAACTCTGCATAGATCACTTCCCATAGCAATACCCTTGGCTGTATGATTCCTTCTCCCCGTCAGATTTTGGTTGTGTGTCCCATTTCCTTTAGAGTATTTATATAAAATGACTTTCTAGGGACTAGCAGGTGGCATGGTGGTTAAGGCACTAGACACTAGAGTCCTAGGCTGGCGGCTTGCTTTCCCACATTCCCTCCTCTTGGTCTCTTTGATCTCTCGAATTCTCTCTCTCCTCAAATTAAAATAAATGAATGAGTAAATAAAATTGAATAAATAAGTCTTTAAAAATAATGACTTTCTAATCTGCATAATACCAAAATAGTGCACATAAAACTCTGTTATTTAACTTCCTTCTTGGTGTTTTCTCCTACCAGATATTCTGTTTTAGAAACAGATTTCCAATGCCAAAGAACATACATACAAAAAAAGTGTACTCACAACTAATACTTACATTTTAGAGCATGGTGGCCATTGAAGTAGGAGTTTGGATTCAAGGGGAGAAAAAATGGAAAAGCCAGACCATTATTATTGGTACTAAGGTCCCACTTTGGCATTCTTGAGTTTTAAAATAACTTAAAAGAAGTTAAACCTACTCATTTCCTGAAATCCTACGTAATTTTACTGAAGTCATAGATAGGTCACAGTGCTAGAAGACTATTTCTCGCTTGGCTTCTGACATTTTTCTTAACTTTTGAGTAAAAAAGACAAAATCCCTTTGCTCTATTTCACCCTACAACCATTGTTTTTGTTCTTAGTCAAATGTTGGTCATCCATTTTCCTTTTAAGAATCTGAAAATAGGTAGGAAAGTATTTTGTATTTAGATCTTGAGTTCTTCCCCCAAGTTTATAGCAATAGACTTGATGTGTGTGTGTGTGTGTGTGTGTACAGAATAGATTCTATACATGAACAAGTTATCCTCAAACAGCTCTATTTGAAAGATAATAAAATTATTGTTAAAATGAAGGGCTACTAGGCCAGCAGGTGGTGTGGAGCTTAAGGAACTATATCCCACATGGCAGACTCTGCAATCCAAGTCCCAGACCTGGTGACTTAAAGATCATGCCAGATACATAAGCATGTGTGCCCAAAATCACAAGAGAAGAATGGAGGAGAAGGAATTATGGCATGGTCATTCCCATGGCAGGTGATTTATCATTTTCTCTGTCTCCAGTGAGTGCATACACCCTTAAATAGATAGACCATTCCCTCCTCTTGGTCTCTTTGATCTCTCGAATTCTCTCTCTCCTCAAATTAAAATAAATGAATGAGTAAATAAAATTGAATAAATAAGTCTTTAAAAATAATGACTTTCTAATCTGCATAATACCAAAATAGTGCACATAAAACTCTGTTATTTAACTTCCTTCTTGGTGTTTTCTCCTACCAGATATTCTGTTTTAGAAACAGATTTCCAATGCCAAAGAACATACATACAAAAAAAGTGTACTCACAACTAATACTTACATTTTAGAGCATGGTGGCCATTGAAGTAGGAGTTTGGATTCAAGGGGAGAAAAAATGGAAAAGCCAGACCATTATTATTGGTACTAAGGTCCCACTTTGGCATTCTTGAGTTTTAAAATAACTTAAAAGAAGTTAAACCTACTCATTTCCTGAAATCCTACGTAATTTTACTGAAGTCATAGATAGGTCACAGTGCTAGAAGACTATTTCTCGCTTGGCTTCTGACATTTTTCTTAACTTTTGAGTAAAAAAGACAAAATCCCTTTGCTCTATTTCACCCTACAACCATTGTTTTTGTTCTTAGTCAAATGTTGGTCATCCATTTTCCTTTTAAGAATCTGAAAATAGGTAGGAAAGTATTTTGTATTTAGATCTTGAGTTCTTCCCCCAAGTTTATAGCAATAGACTTGATGTGTGTGTGTGTGTGTGTGTGTGTGTGTACAGAATAGATTCTATACATGAACAAGTTATCCTCAAACAGCTCTATTTGAAAGATAATAAAATTATTGTTAAAATGAAGGGCTACTAGGCCAGCAGGTGGTGTGGAGCTTAAGGAACTATATCCCACATGGCAGACTCTGCAATCCAAGTCCCAGACCTGGTGACTTAAAGATCATGCCAGATACATAAGCATGTGTGCCCAAAATCACAAGAGAAGAATGGAGGAGAAGGAATTATGGCATGGTCATTCCCATGGCAGGTGATTTATCATTTTCTCTGTCTCCAGTGAGTGCATACACCCTTAAATAGATAGACAGATAGATAGATAGACAGACAGACAGAGAGATGGCTACTGTACTTTTTAATCCTGGAACACAGTAAGAAAGAAATGCTAAGCAGAGAATATATGTCTGTAGAGAACTAGTGTTAGCCTTTCAATTCCAGCTTTAATGTATGAAGGAGGTCTCAAAAAGTTTATGAAAATGGTATTATGAAAAAACTGTAATTTAAAAAAAAATTTCACCAAAATAAACATGTACTTTGATTTTATTTTTCTATGAACTTTTCAAAGTTCCCTCATACACATTGTATTTTTACTTCCTGCAACAATCCTACTATGTAGGCATTATCAGCTCACTTTTAATCAAGGAAACTGTTTCAAGATTGATGAAGACCCATTTCTATATTTTCTAGGACTCAATTTTAAGTTGCAGAAGATAGAAACCCAGTTTAAACTATTTTAGGTTAAAAAGGTAAATCACTAATTTATACTATCAAGATGTTGAGAGGGAGATCTGATTTAAAACATGGCTGGATACAGATAGTCTAGGTGCCATCTCCAAAGCTCTGATTCTCTTTATCCCTAGAAAGGAGATGGGCATGGTGTATGGCCATTAGCATCCTCAAGTTCATCTCTTCAGAGTTTAGCAAACCCATCGTACAGTATTCTCCCCACAGCTCTGATTGGAGTTGAATATCTTTTTCTGAACCAAGCTCTCTGGCCAGAAACATGATTGGTCAGGTCTGGGTCCACTATATACCTCATTGAAAAAGGAAGGATAAAAATTAAACCCTCTCTACTAGTACCACATGGAATGATTCCAAGACCTGTCCCATACATACAAGTATCTTTTGAGAGAAAGGGGGAAATGAATTCTGTACAAGCAAAATTAAGAAATGTCAACTATATTCATCACCCTTACCTCTAATCATATTATAATCCAAAACACACATATATACAAAATTAGTTCATCTAATATACGTAAACATGCATATACAACAAATAATGAATTAACCTTTTGCCCAAAAGATATAATCCTAATTCTCATAAACACAGTATTTCTCAACATTATACATATTTTTCATCATATTAAGATATGGTTCCTCAAGACCTATGGGCAATTGAATAATTGAATAATTTCACTTCCATTTGCAGACATTAAAGGGAAACAAAATAATAACAAGTTATAGCCCTTTAGGAAAAGAGAAAAAAGCATTCAGTGGTTAGATGTCCACAGCATTACCCATTCTGTTGGGCAGAGATAGTGAAGGATTCACTGCCTCAAAAGTAAAGTGATACCTTCATCAGATGGATCACCCTACTATGCTCACCTGGAGGGCCTCTGCTGTCCATGGACCTGCATGGAAAACCTTGAGAGGATTATGAAGGTGTAGTGCCCATTTGGGTGTAGCAAAGCTTTAGGAGCATGCTTGTTGGTAAGCTTTCTAAGGGTTAAGCAATTACAACTCATATGTGAGGACTTGGATGCATTTTTCAATTCAGCCTTTTTATCTGTCTCTGAACTCCCTGGGATGCATGTATTGTTTCTCAATCCCTAGATGAGCTCTCTTGGTTGACAACACAATGACATTTTGTTAACTACCCCAAGGAGAATTGGACTGAGCATGGTCTCTCAGAACCAGAAAACAGCATCATATCAGCTCCTCTTCTACCTTCTCCTCACCCTTCTTTTTTGCATTATTTAATAAAATTCTTGAGATTTGCATTCACATACATATTATAAAAGTTACAAAAGGATGGTCACATCTACAATCTTCCCTGAAAGTCCACCATACTCTTTTAAGACATTTGAGTATTAATTAAATTGATTTTGTTCCTAAGAAATGAAGAGTGAACTTTAGTTTGAAAGCCAGGTGTTTCTTATCAACCAGGCCATCACTTCCCTACCACTATGAACCACTGGTTTCCAAAAGGGAGTGCCACAGTGACTTTATTCAGGGTTTGTGTAGTAGATTATAGGGCTCCACTCCCCTACCATGCCTCCCTACACACATACACAAAGGTTCAAAAAGCCTGGCTTTCATTACTCTAAAATAGACACATTTGTATGTTTTTGCTTGTTTTCTTTTGAGACGCTACCAGATCTGGAACTATCACCAAAGTATTTGGCTTGTAAAGCATGTGTTTTGCAGGGAGTTAATAGTAGCTCTTCTAATTCCAGTCAACAATGTCTGCTACACAAACCCGGCAACGCTGTACTTTATACTACCACTACTTGAGGCAAGGAGCTGTCTTTATACTTCCAACTCATTTCTATTGTAACTTGTTGAGTTGCTACATTTAGGAAAACTGTTTGGCAAAACTGCAATTTTCCCCATGCACAGTAAGTGAAAACTCTCATTATATCTTGCTACGTTGGGAACAGCTAAAAATGCTATTTCAGAAAGTATAAAAGGCAGCCCTGTAAGCATTAAGAACCCTTCTCGAAATGTGTGCCCTGCAATCATATTATTGTTTTAGAGTTACCTGGCACCTTCCCCATGTAGAGGGAAAGTGTTTCCAGTTGCATCCTTTAAATTACACTTAAAACATCCCAATAATGGAAAATAGACATAAAACTTATCTCTATCTTCTTATGGGTTGGATATGACTAAAATAAAGCAAGCATTATTTCAGAGAGTCAGACAGACTCAAAAGAAAGGCTACTTTGATTTGAAGGAAGATGCTTCAGGAATTTAAGAAATTAAAAATAAAAAGGCAAAGGAAAGGGAAAGAAATTAAGGGGCAGCTAGGTACTGACTCTAACCCTAAACTTAGCCCTAAATTGAATGTTCATTCTGTTGTGTTTGGCTTTGTGATTGATCTGTGACACTGGCCTCTCAGAAATTTCAGGTTTGGGGCCAGCAGTAATGGCCTATTGGTAACTCCATGCTCTATGATGCTGGACCCACATGGGAAGATCATGAGGTCACAATTGGCAGTCTCCCTGCACATCTGAGCACACACTTACACACCATGACATGGACTGGCTGAGGCTGGGGTTGTATGGTGTAGTGAAGACCCTGTTGGGATATTTCTCTCTCTCTCTTTCTCTCTCTTTCTCTCTCTCTCTCTCTCTCTCTCTCTCTGCCTCCTCCATCATGGAAGAAATAAAATAAACTTTTTAAAAAATGGTAGTAAATAATAAGTTTGTCAGCAATTGACAGCCTATCCTACCTAACCTGATACTACATGCAGAGTGGGAAAATATTCAGAAACAGTCTGATCACAAGTGAATAAACACAGGCCATTCACCCAGGCAGATATCAGTGGGAGTTGTCAAAAAAAATTGCCACTCAATCATTCAACAATACTTATTGAGTATCTGGAATATACCAGGCACTCTTCTTGGCACTAGGGATACAGTAGTGAAGAAAATAGTGAAAATCCCTTACATCCAGGCACATAGATAGTAAACAAGGTAAGTAACATATTCACTAAGTTAGATCATCTATGCTATGAAAAGTAAAGAAAGAAAGATGAATAAAGATCATTGAGGGAGAGACAGTGAAGCTGTAATTGTAAATAAGGTGTTTATAGAACCCCACCTAATTAAGGGAAACAGACATTAAGAGAAGTACACTAAACTATATTTACTTTTGTGTTTCTTGGCTTGAGAATGAAAAATATTCAGCAATAAGTTATCTACTTCCTGGCTTATTATCTAGAATAAAAAAAAGGTAACTGAGAAACTAATTTTTGAAAAGGATCCAGGAAATTAAAGATGCTGAGGTTGAAGAGGAGAGTCAGACCGGAAATAAAAGACTAGGCCAGAGGAAACACCAGTCATAGGACTTCCAGACATGATGCAATATCTTCCAACAGCAGAAAAATCAGAATATTCAGGAAAGGAAGATTTAGAATGTTGGACTTGACATATCAAGAGAAGAGAAATTTGCCTTCTGTCCTGTACACGCTCATTCTCAGTATGCATGCTGCAGTAATACCCCCAACTCCTCCTTGGATGCATTAAAATTGTGTGCAACTCAAAAGACCAATCTGTGCTTTTCTTACAACATTGGTCTCAACTACTTCTGCACATTCTGGCCAATTCTGGGTATCACAGCTTCGGAAAGACAATGACAAACTGGTATGTCATACAGAAATGCAGGACAGCCGTGGTGAGAAGAATTGAAACTGTATCACAGGGGTAGTTTAAAGTTTGTAGATGTTTAATCCATTAAATAGACTTAGGTGGGCAACCTGTCGACTGTTTTCAGGTATTTCAAAATTTTAATATGGAAGACACTTCAATTTCTTTTATGTGACACCAGAAAAGAGAACTAGGATTAGACAGCAGAGATGTCTAGAATATAGATTCAACTGAATACCTGAAAGTATTCTAACTGGATCTCTCAAAACTGGGAAAAAAAAATGCTTTTAGTGACAGATTTTTGCTACCAAAGGTATCACACTGAAAAATACGATAGTTATGTGAATCAGGGTGGTGTTCTGCAAGATCTTGGGAAGACTGGAGATGTCATTTTCAGGGTTGGTTTAGCCATAGTCACTGTCTAGGCCAGGTGGTCTCAATCTGGTTGTGCATCAGAATCAGCTGATCCACATCCCTGGAGATTGTAAGGTTGATGATCTAGGTGGGATCAGGGTATGAGTTTATATGACTCTCCTCAGATGACATGAAAGTGATGGAACCAGCAGTTGGCATAATGGTTATGTCACTGGACTCCCACATAGTCGACTGTGGTTCAAGTCCTGGACCCGGTGGCTTAAATTCACGCCAGGGGCATGGGCATGTGTGCCCAAGATCCAGAGAGGAGAATGGAGGAGAAGGGATTGCGGCATGGTCATACCCCTTGGGGGAGTGATTTCTCACTTTTTGTCTCTCTGTTTCTCTGTCTTTCTGGCAAGCGCAAGCACCCTATAGCAAAAATCTCTCAAAATTGAAAAAAGAAAGAAAGAAAGTGAACACATAGTTGAGATCAAGTGATTAGAAGAAAGCCCGTCTCTGGCATTCAAAGCCTTCCATAGTTAAGCCCCACTCTACTATTCTCGCTTTATCTCCCACTATTCCATGAAGAAATCTTAGGCTGCAACCACCTCCACTCATGTGCTAGTGATATTTCCTAAATCTGTTGAATTGTCCATCCTGTGCCCTTGACTCTCCCAAAAGATGGCCCTTCCCAAGCCCTGTTCCTGATCTCCCCTGCTAGTCTCATCCAGTCACAGATGCACTTAAGATCCTCCCATTCAAACACCATCTCCTTTGTAAAGTTTAGGGTCCAAGAATAAGGAGCAGTCAGTGTGCTTAATCTTTCCCTTGGCCCAAGCTGATTCTTTCTCCTCTCTTGACTGTAGCCAGTCCATGCCACTCATTATTTGCTAACTTTTATGCTTCTATTTGCCGATTCCCACTAGAATACATGCTTCCTGATGAAGATACCATTGTGCATTTTAGGACCTTTAAAGTACTAGGTAACAAATCATTTTCATAAAGCATCTACAGCAGTGGTTCACAACCGAAGGAGATGTGCCCCCCAGAGGACACATGGCAATGCCTGGAGATGTTTTCATTGGCATAGTTGGGTATGGAAGATTCCGGTGGCTGTAGGCCCAGGATGCTGTCAAGTAGCCTACACTGCACTGGCAGCCACTCAAAACAAAGTATTATCTACCTAAATGTCAACATACCTAGGTAAGAAACACTGGTCTAGGATAATAAATCTTTTCATTTTGCCTTCCCCAAAATTCTAGCCTTAGGCTTAAGTGCCAAAACCATGAATTCCAGTTAAAATTTAGACTTAGCATTTTTAGAGTACTAGAAAATTAGAATATAAAGCAAAGCAAAAAATAAAAAAGATAAAAACAAAAAACAAATTATATAACCTTTTACCCTTTTGTACTTTTTAGGTTATTGCCATAGGGTGCATTATTTTTGCCAGAGAGAGACAGAGAGGGAGAGGGAGAAATTCCATCTCCAGGAGTGGGGGAGAGGAGATGGCCACACCACAACCCCTTCTCCTCTCAGGATTTTGGCATGTATACATGCATACCTGGTATGATTTCAGCCAACAGGTCCAGGGCTCAAACCACGGTGGGCCATGTGGAAGTTCAACACCTTAACCACCATACCACCTGCTGGCATCCAATCATACTTCTACTTTTTAAAAAAAAAAGTTTACTTATTTCCCTCATGAAATCAAGAGATGAGAACCTCCAACAGGGTCATGCCATTCCATGACCTTTCTCTGCCACCAACCAGCCAGCCCAGCATGTGCAGGTCGACCGAGGATCCAAACCCAGGACTTACCATATGGCTGCAGCATCATAGAGTATCACCCTACCATTTGCACCACCAAAACTGGGCCCACTGTTCTTGGTAGACTTTGAAGTAAGATTTAATTTTTTAAATTTTTTACCATTTTACATTTAAAAATCTTAGAGTAGATCTGTAGAGATCACTTTAGTAACACAGGTACCTGGATCGTAAATTTTATGTGCCAAATTGAGCTAACGGATGTCTGGATAGATGATAAAATATTATTTCTAGATTTTTCCATGAGAACATTTCCAGAAGAAATTAGCATTTGAATTAATTGAGTAAAATAGATCTGTTCTGATCAGGATGTGTGGGCATCATTCCATTAACTATTCTATTCTGCTGAAGGTCGAAATACAATAAAAATGCAGAGGAAGGATAAATTCTCTCTTTCTCTTTTTGAGCTAAGACATCCAACTTCTTCTACCCTGGAACACTGGTGGACCTAGCTCTTGGGGTTTTGAATTCTGAGATTTACGTCAGCACTCTTTTCCCCATCTCAATTGTCAGGCCTTAGAGCTCAGAGAAGGAGGAAGACCATCAGTTCTCAAGCCTTTGGATTTAAGATTAAATTACATCAGTGTCTTTCCTGGTTTTTCAGTTTTCAGATGGTAGGGGTTAGGACTTCTTGGCCTTCGTAATTTTGTGAGCCAGTTACCATAATGAATCTCCTGACGTACATGCATACACATACATACACACACACAATTTATATGTATTTCTACATGTATGTTTTTATTTACGTATCTTCTCTCAGTTCTCTCTAGAGAACCCTAATACAAGATCCTAGTAGTCTAGATCATTTCTATTTCCATATAAATTTTAGAATTGTCTTGTCAATTTCTTCAAGACTGTGAGATTTATATGTAATCTATAGACAATTTGAGGTTGAGTAAATGACTTAACAAGACTGAGATTTCTAATCCATGAACATGGTTGAGGTCTCCATTTACTAAAAGCACCACACTTCTCTAAGCTTTGATGTTATTTTATATGTTCCACTCTCACAATCCTGGCAACAAGCAGAAGAATTTTATCTAATCCAAAAACTTTCTCCCTTGATGTTTCAAGGATGTCTAACACCACCAGCAAATCAGACAATGTGCTTTAAAGATCTCAGGCTACAAAATTTTTATCCCTCAGGGGCTAAGTCCCCATTACAGGGTGTCTGGAAATAGCAGTTATCTAAACCAAGGAGTGGAGAAACAGAGAAGCATCATTAGGCAAATATATGGACATTTAAGTCTATTCTGCCTTGAAGGCATGATGTCAAATATGTAGCCAGTGACAGTCAGTGAATGGGCAAATTAAAAATATTTTTGGTACATCTTGTAAACTTCAGCTCTTGTTCTAAGTGTGATAGTTCTATGGCTTCTAAAAGTTACCTGTAACATCGACCACCTATAATTCTTTAATACCTTAATATTTCTGCTCCAATCAAGCAGTTCTCAATGATCTCTGCTTTTCTCCTACTTCTTAAGTTCAAACTTGCCTCTTTACTTACACTTTTAACATTTGGAACTGTTTCCCTGCACCTTAGCTTTTATTTTATTCAAGAGAAATCTTGCTTCAAATGATTGTAGGCAAATTAGCTGATGGGGCTCTACAGCTGGGACTTTTTAGACACTGCACCACAGAAAAAGGCAGTTTTTTCCAGCATTAGGTTTAGTGCTTTTTAAATGTAAGTTTATTAAGTGGTAATGGGCCTATAGATTGGTTTAGCTGCTTCTTTCTATTGAGGCTATAAAACAGAATCACAGTCTTCTCAAGCGCAAAAGTTGTTTGTTGCTTTCATACATGGCTGGGATAGAGTAACTTTTATAATGCTGCCCAGAAATTCAAGGCTCATAATGGATTTGTAATAGTATTATACTGCGATAGGTGAACTTAGAAGAAAGGTTTTGAAACTCAGTTGATTATTGTATCCTTTACATATGACAATTTAAAAGAGACCTAAACTTTTCCAATTAGAAAGGACTTATGTTTTATATCTAAGGTGAAACATTTGTCCTAATTTGGGCTAGTTTTAAACCCAGGTGGGCTGAATAAACTGAGCCTGGGTTGGTAAGTCCAAGTTCCTCAGACTTCCACAGCCTCCCCTTGGTGAAATGTATTGTTTATAGAAATGTAACAAGTTTTACACAATTTGTCAGGGAAATGAGTTTTCCATACTTTATGGGGGTTTTTTGTTTGTTTGTTTGTTTGTTTGTTTGTTTGGAGAGGATTTTGCGAGTGGGCGCGTGCACTTGCCAGAAAGA
>NW_006160211.1:218928-251617 GCF_000334495.1 Tupaia belangeri chinensis
TGGGGGTTTTTTGTTTGTTTGTTTGTTTGTTTGTTTGTTTGGAGAGGTTTTTGCTACAGGGCGCGTGCACTTGCCAGAAAGACAGAGAGAGACAGAGAGACAGAAAGCGAGAAATCACCCCCCAGGGAGGATGGCGACCCTGCAATCCCTTCTCCTCCATTCCCCTTGGGATCTAGGGCACGCACGCACACACGCCCGGCGTGAGTTTAAGCCACCGGGTCCAGGACTCAAACCACAGTCAACTACATGGGAGTTCAGTGACATAGCCATTACGCTAACTGCTGGTCCCAAGTTTTCCATACTTTGTACCGATGGGGAGGTGATAGTGGTTTCTATCAGAGGTATCTTAGGGATATTTTATGTGTATTAGACAAAGACCATCTTAAAAGATTTTTTGACTAATACAAAGGGGAGAATAAGAAATTGATAAACAGGGATCAGCAGATGGCATAGTGGTTACATTGCTGGGCTCTCATGTAGTTGACTACTGTTCAAGTCCCAGACCCGGTGGCTTTAAATGGTGGCTTTAAACATGCGTAACCAAAATCCTGAGAGGAGAAGGGAGGAGAAGGGATTGCAGTGTGACCATCCCCCTGGAAAGTGGTCTCGCTTTCTGTCTCTCTGTCTCTCCAGTGAGAATACACACCCTATATCAAAAACCTCTCTAAAAAAGAAACTAGTAAACAGAAATGGGGAGATTTAGTACAAAATATAAATGACTTCTACAATCTGTAAGTAGAATTTTTAGAAACAATAGAGGCAGTATAGCTACTCTAGTGGAGTGACATGTGAGAGTTCACTTTCTGATTATTTAGCAGAAAAGCAGAAACTGAATGCTTCATATATGGGAATTTCTCATCCTGAACTAACTTATGACATTGGTACACTAGGAGTTCATTTTTTTTTTCTTTTCTTGCTTTCCTTACTTCTTTTAAATGTAATTGCTCACTCAGTTGGGACATTTGCCTAATTTTGTGTATTATTCTGCTTTTTTAGTATTTTAGAGAATTTAATACTTTTTCTTATAATTTCTTTTTTTTTTTTTTTTAATAAAGAAAGGTTTTTGCTATATGGCACGTGTCCTCACTGGAGAAACAAAGAGAGGCAGAGAGACAGAAAACAAGAAATCACCCCCAAGGGGAGTGGCCATGCCACAATCCCTTCTCCATTCTCCTCTAAGGATCTTGGACATACACATGTATGTGCCCGGTGTGAATTTTAAGCTGCTGAGTATGGAACTCAAATTGCAGTCAGCTACATGGGAGTTCAAAGACACAATCATTGTGCCATCTGCTGTTGCCAGAGTTTAGTACTTTTGTATAAGAATAAAACATAAAATTGTTTCTCATGCATTGTATAAAACTTATGATGGTGGTCCAGTAGGTGACATGGTGGTTAAGGCAGCTGGATTTCCACATGGCTGCCCATGTTTTGAGTTCTGGACTCCGTAGCTTGAAAATCACACCAGGTGCACATATATATGGGTGCCCAAAATCCCAGAAGGAGAATAGAGGATAAGGGATGTGGCATGGCCATCCCCCCTTTGGAGTGATTTCTCACTTTCTCTCTCTCTGTCTTTCTCTTCTCTGGCAAGCGCACATGCCCTATGCCAAAAACCCAAGAACAAAACAAAAAAACTCATGATTACTGAAATCAAGTTAAGCTTTCCCAAAAAGACCAGAATATAAAGTGCTATAGACTTCCCAGTCTCCTTTTTGCAAGCCAGCAAGTGTCTGCATCTGAAGAACACCAGACATGGATGTATTCTGCAGTCGTTGGATGAAAGAAAGAAAGTCTGTGCTAAAACTGTTTCTCCAGGACTAGACTAGCCTGAGAAAGCCTACCAGTCAGTGGCTCTTTCATTTATTTTTCAACATAGTTATTATATAGGAGGGGGGCTCAATTCCAGGACTCTGGCTCCATGTAACAGTTATCAGCACACCCTTTGGCATTTCTATTTCTGCTTGGACAGCACAAAATATTTATCTCTGACAATACTCGTGGAACAATCTTCTCTGCTTACCTTTTTCAATCACTTTCTGTGTTGGGAGGTTCCAAGACCATCCTCAGACTTGATGATTCACTAGAAGGATGCACAGAACTGAGAAATACTGTCATACTCATGGTTGTGGTTTCTTACAATGAAAGGATACAGATAAAAATCAACAAAAAGGAAAGTACCATGGGCTTTGTCCATTGGAAAAAAAAAAAAAAAAAAAAAAAAAAGCAGATGTAAGCTTCTAGGTGTTCCCTTCCAAAGGAGTCATACAGAAATACATTTAATTTTCCCAGCAATGATATATGACAATTCATGTGAAATGCTGACAACCAGAGAAGTTCACTGGAGGCTTAGCACTCTGAGTTTTTAGTGGGGATGAGTCACATAAATATGGGGCACTTACAAGACCAACCTTATTAATTATGAAGTGTCTAGCTACTCTTCCACTTCCTCTGCCTTCCCAGAGGTCAAACTAAAATAGGATGCTACTGATTTGGCTACACCAGTTTATGTGGAGAGCAGCCAATCTGAAAACATGTGATTAAAACATGTAAGCCTGAAGACTGCATGCAGATATGTGCTTCCATAAGCTACTCTAGCAGGGCTATTGAGAAGCATCTACATACGAAAGCAGTACCTGCCTGTTGTCAATGGCTGTCTTCCTGCTCTTCCTGAAACTCAATACCTCCATACTGCCCAGTATTAGGCTAAAGGAAGTCACAAGCCTTTTTCAGATTATTCCCCCAAAAGGATCTGTGAAATTATATTGGTGCCAGTCATTTTCACATCTTCAGTCAATTTACATCCAAAAACAACTGGCTTTGCATCCCAATTTCACCTCCCTTATTCTCTTTACATTCCACTTCCTTCTCCCCATTCCTTTTACATCCCATTTTCCCTTTCCCCCATTTTCTGCCCTTTAAAAGAATAAACCTGAGGCTGGTTATGTTCTCAATTTCTCCATCAGAGAAGCTGTGCCCACCCAATCCTCGCTTTTCTGTACTTGTGCGTCTTTGTGTGTTTTGTTATTGCGTCTATTTCTAATCCGCAGCCTTCCCCACTCAGAGAAACGTGTTCATGCTGAGCTGGCCTCGGCAAGTTTATGCTGGACTCTAACTCAAGTCAGGGTCCCTACATATGGCCCAGCTGGGCTGGAGGACTTTGTCAACATTGCCAATGTCCAAGGCCCACGGAGTCTTATAATTAAAACATTACTTCTCTTAAATCTATGGCACAAACTTTTTCTCATTTTACATGATTTTTTTTTCACTCTGAATCTTCTGGGATTTCCATCAGTTACTTTTCAAAATGCTCGCACTTACTTTGATCTCCTTATATTTCAACACTATGTACGTCTCATGTGAGTTCTGGTTGCAAAGTATGCTATTGGTATAAAAGGTATGCTCAGGCAAACCAGCTACATATGGCCAATCGAAAGCAATTGCAAGTCCTGTAGAAGTTGATAGTCCAATTTAGAGGAAAGGATTCTTTCCTCTAGGGAGCCAATTCAACGTCCTCTTATCTGCCCAGGAATATTCTAGAGACCCACGTTCTCGGAAAGTCAATAGGAAAAACACTTTTGAAAGATGCCCAGAAGTCCCAGGATGCTTGTCAAAACACAGAAGAAAATGAGGCTTAGTAGACAATATCAATTTCTCATCCCTCTTCAGTTGTGAAGATATGCCTAATACAGGATGAGAGATAAAATAGATCAACAACTGTAAGGTGGAAAGAGCCTTCAGGGAACATACGATACGTATGTACACTGTTAAGAGTAGTGGTCAAACACAATCAGAAGGAGGGTGACAGCAGGTAATTAGACTGCTCTGTAGGTAAATCTAAAATCTAAATTATAACCTGAAAGCTAATAGGAAAACATGGTTACTTTGTCTTATCCATCAACCCAGCAAGAAACTGTATTGTTTCAAGCCCTTCCCTGATTTTTCATAGTCATGACAGAGAGCAAAAAATACTTTTACGAAATTCTTTCCATGAGGAATATAAGCTATGCTTGACCCAGTTTTCCTAGCAGAGCTAGGGCATTGCACAAGCAGCACTTGAAAGGCTTAGAATTATACAGCCTTAACCACAGTGGTGATCAAAGAGTGGCCCTCTGGTAAAATTGGACCAAACACAAAAATCTAAACTGAATCCTCCCATGGCTCAATATCCCTGGAGCAAAATTTTGCCTGAAGCCCTTACTTCGGCCACTCCTAAAGTTCAGAATACGAGTCTTAAGCTGTCAAATAGCTTCTGATAATTCAGGGAAGAATAATGAAAACTTAGATGAACACAGAACACAGAGTACTGTCATCCTCACACAGAGCAGGAGAAAACTAGCCAGCAGTCCAATACTCTACTCCTGTTACCATATCAGAATTCCTTTCTGCTCTTGTCTCCTCCTCACCAGGTTATCAAAGCTTGCAACAAGCACAATTACATAATCATCTTCTTGGAACTCTAAATACTCTTCCATTGCTCTCAAAGCAAAGAAGTCTGCTGTTTGTAAGGGTCCATGGCACTACATTTTGCCTTTGCTTGAGTGGGACTATGAGACTTTTGGAAAGCAAGAAATGCATCAAGGGAGATTAAAGAGATAGCATGTTAAGTCTACAGTAAGAGAAAATTTAACTCCAACTATGAGTCCTAGTATTTATTAAACCATAGACATTAGCTTTCTGTAATCATATTCAGAGTTATGATACTGGATAGCCACCACTGTAGTTTTAAACTATTATTGAAATATAATTTCAGTGTTCATGATGATGTTAATTGCTGAGAAGTTATGTCGTTGGTAATTACACAATTCAGCATGTGGAACTAAGTTAATGCCCTGAAATCTATTTCTTATTTGATTTTTCCTTCCTTTTTATTAATCCCATTGCCTGGTTTTGTGATTTAAATAAAATAAGCTGTAGTTCCACATTCCTTTATTTAGTCTCTAGAGAATAGAGGAGTGTGAAAATGGAGATAAAGAGGATATAACCAACTCTGGATTGTTCTGAGTTAAAGGGGAAACCCATGCTGAAGTGCCACTTGTCATTTCTTCATTCCTACTACCAACAAGTCATAGTACTAAGTTATTGTTAAATATACAAATACACACAAACACACACACACACATTACTGTTAAATTTACAAACATATATTGTAAAGATAAAGTAGCTTTTACCACCATTTGTGATAGATTCTAAATAGACTCTTCTTATAAATCTGAGTTACAGGGGAAACCCATGCTGAAGTGCCACTTGTCATTTCTTCATTCCTACTACCAACAAGTCATAGTACTAAGTTATTGTTAAATATACAAATACACACAAACACACTCACACACACATGTTACTGTTAAATTTACAAGCATATATTGTAAAAATAAAGTAGCTTTTACTACCATTTGTGATAGATTCTAAATAGACTCACCTTATAAATCATAAAAAAGCACAGCTAGAAAGGAAAATTTTTAAAAATCTACAAAAATGACTGTAAGAGACAACCATTAATTACTTTGCTATTTTTTAAATTTGACTTTACATGCAATTTAAAGCACATCTGAGCATTAAAAGGATTACAATTGTAAGAGTTAAAGAAAGGACCCAAATGTCAGATAGCCCCTCTTGTTTGCCAAGTGGTAATTTAGACTTCCACCTTCTTCTCTGTGGTGTGTGTGTGTGTGTGTGTGTGTTGGTCAGAAGAGGTACAGAGCGCATATTAGCCTCAGATGGAAGCCAGTGTGCTTAGCATGGCTAAGTGTGATAGTATGACTATCACTTAACTTCTATTGATTTCCCCCATAGGTTTAAAAAAAAAAAGAATTATATTATTTGGTTGTCTGGAAAGTCACCACACATTTTTTACATAGAAAAACATGTCATGACTTTATCAACAACCTAACAGTATTTTCTCACAGCATCGTTGTGTTAAATGAATTAATGTGCGTAAAGTACACAGAATGGCACCTGGCACACAGACAGTAAGCAGTATTCCAGCACTAGAAACTATTACGTCTTTGTTTTGTTTTTAAGTTTTTGTCATAGGGCGTATGCACTTGCCAGAGAGAGGGAAAGTGAGAAATCGCCACCTGCGGGGATGGCCACACCACAGTCCCTTCTCTTCCATTCTCCTTTCAGAACTTCGGGCACATGTCAAGTCACGGAGTCTGAGACTTGAGCCGTAGTTAGCCATGTGGGAGTCTAGTGCCTTAATCACCATACCACCTGCTAGTCCTGGATGTTATTGATTTTAAGTAAGAGAAATGGCCTCTGGTTAATTTGGGAAGAAAAGAAATAGACTGACTGAAAATTAAGCAGCTTGCAGAATGGACAGGAAAACTGGAGAAAGTACATAAAATGGACAGGATCAAAGGGAGCTGGGCATCAGGGTTCCCAGACTGCATAGCACCCCACTTCCACCAGCACTAGCCATTGCCATAGGACCATGCTACTGCCAGGCACTGCACATGGCGCCATTAGTGCCAGATACATTAAGATGCCACAAATGAGTCCTAACTGATCTTTTCTCTTCATATCTCTGGCTCCAGAGTCAAAGCCCCATGCAGGGCATTCAATTGGTCAAGACTCTGTCACCCAGCTGTATCCTATCAATCATGAGTGGGGAGGAGTATTCACTCCTTTTAGCTCCTGACATGGAAAATAAGAACTTGTCTCCCACCTAAATCCAACACTTTGGGGGTCTCTGAAAACAAACAGGGAGTTTGGATGTGGGGCAGGAAAAATCAAAACAAAACCAACCAGCCAAGGAACTAAGTCTACTGTCGTAACTTTCCTAGAAAAGAACTTGCCTATCTCCTGAGCCATTGAAGAAGAGAAAGAATGACCATCAGATCCAGAAAACAGAGATCAACCAATGGAATAAGCATTCAGACAGAAAGCACAGGAAAGTCAGAGGGAAAAAAAAGGGAAGGAAACTAGAATCTGGACAGAAAGTAGGAAGTTTGAGAGTTGCAAAGAGTCAGCCCAGAAGGCAGCAGAAATAGAAAGCATGTGCCCGTCATGGATCCTAAGGAAGGGAGACTAGCCTGGAGAGGCGGTTCTCAAACATTCTGTTCACTGGACCCATTTATAATTGCAAAGAATACAGAAGTCTCCAAGATCTTTCCTTATGTGGGTTATAACAATGGGTACTTGCTGTATTAGAAATTAAACCAAGACAATTTGAAATGATATTAATTCATTTTAACAACCCATTACATATTAAAATAAATGTCATATAGTTATAAACAATCTATATTTTTCTCCAAAAGCAGTAGTGCTGAGAAGAATGGCCTTGCCTTTTTGTTTGTTTGTTTGTTTGTTTTTGTTTTTTTTGGTGAATTTGGCTTCTTAGAAGCCTGGAATCTGCTTTGATATTTAATCCACTGTGTTATCACAAATCACATAGGTGCAGGAAAACTCCAACTGTGAATGAATAAACGAAATGGCACATAGTATGTTAGCATCATTATGGAAACAGTGTTGACCTTGCCGGTACTCTGAAAGCAGTTTGGAAAACCCACTAGATTAGACCAAGAACAGTAACAAATTAGAGCTGCAAAGACAATCCAGGCTTCCCGAGGGACTACAAAAGGCAAGCAACGACAATTACAGCTATGGACTCTCGTTTACATAGCACTTTGTTATTTGCAAAAGTATTTTCACATATACCTCATGGCTGATGCTCACCCCATTCCTGTGAGGCATTCTTTCCATTTGGTGAACAAGGACTCCAAAGCTCAGAGAGGTTAGCTAACATGCACAGGGTCTCATAGCTTGTGAGTAGAAAAGCTGGATACAATATCCCCGCCAATACCCAATATTGAAAAAGCAGTTTTATTATCAGGGAACCAATGTGGAAACAGTGATGTAGAAATCTCCATTTCTTAAACAGGAATCTAAGAAAATGGCCTGTGCTTGATCTAAAGGCTGGAACAGAGTTATGTTCCCAAATTTGCTGACTATTGATTGGGTTTTAGGAGATAGGCAAGTATAAGCCAGTACTGAAAAACTTCCATGGAACTTTATATAAAAATATAAAGAGCTAAGTTCTAAATCCACTCAGTAGATAAAGACCTGCTTGGTAGACACAGGCAGTGGATTTGCTGCCTGTATTCATTGCTCCTTAACCTTATTCTCATGTTAAGAATTTTTTCAGGGCCTGCAACAACTGATCCTCCCTCTCCCCCCCAAAAAAAATAATATATACATATATATGTCAGTAGGAGTCTCCAGCACCAATATAAGAGCAGGAAGGAAGAAAGTTTAGGAAGATGATTGCTTTTATAACTTGATTCCCAGATACCTTTGCAAATCAATCAAGATGCCTTTGCTTTGGTAACAAGAAAAAAAGAAAGAAAGTAATGACTGAACTGGCTTAAATAATATTATCTTAGATATTAAGATATACCAAAGTGGGGCATCTCTAAGACAGACTAATTTAGAAGTTAAATAGCACACTATGTTAGTTTACCCTGATTCTCAGCGGATATGCTGCAAGACCTCCCATGAATGCCTAAAACCAAAGATAGTACCAAAGCATATATTACACACACAATGTTTATAATGTTTTTCCTATTTATACATATCTATGGTAATGTACAATTTATAAATTAGAGTAAGAGATTAACAGTAATTTATACTAGGTCATCGGAAAAGTCATGACATATTTTTCTGTTTTACTATAGGAAAACAGATTATGACTTTTCCGATAACCCAATAACAATATATTGTAATAAAAGTTACGTAACTATAGGCATACTCTATCACACACACACACACACACACACACAAACACATATACACACATAAAATATCTTACTGTGGATAATTAAAACCATGGAAAGTAAAATAGCAAATAAGAAAGAATGACTGCAATACAGATTCAAGTTCTTCCCTCTTTTCACTCTGCCATATTTAGCATATCAACTTCCCTCATGACCTCAAAGTGGCTGCCAGAATTGTAATGATCACATGTAAACATTGGATACAACAACTTCTAACAGTACTGTTTCTTCTTGTGCCTCTTTATAATAGCAAAATAAATATTCCCAAAAGTCTAAACACAGACTTCATTTCACATCTCACTGCTTTGCCTAAGCATTATTGGTGAGAAGACTGTGACCCACAAATGAACAGAGACAACCAACATTTACTTATGCAACTGAGGAAAAATTGGCTTTCACTAAGACCATTTGGAAGGAATCTATCTGAAAGGAAAAGGGGTGGAATGAATAAAATGGTTGCTACATTTCAGGGTTTTGTTTGTTTGTTTTTTTTTTTCACCTATAATTTATTCACTATTTTCTTAGTTGTTTTTTGTTTTTTTTTTTCAAAAAATATGCTGACATAAACACTGTCCCATGGAATCAAAGAGACCTGAAGCCTAACATAAAAACCATGCTTTTTAAATATAATATTAATATAGGTAGGTGACTGGTTTTGATATAATGGAGCTAAGTAATTGCTAATTTACTAAACGTAACATGTTAATTTTTTCAGTGTCTTCCACATAAAAATTGTCACTAAACAACACTCTAGAGCCCCATTAAAATCACTGAATGCAAGCAAATTCAATTAGTGTTCGCTTTCAAGGCAGAGTGTGCTATTCATATTAGGTCTGTAGATGCGGTAACGCAAGCATTAAGAAGTGCCCAAAAGCAATCTGGAGAATAAATGACTGTGCGTGGGCAACTAAGAATGGGGAGAAAGTTAGATGAATTATTATGAAAAGAAAACCATCAAACTAAGCTAAGAGCAGCACTCTGTAAGCCAGCCCCTCAGTGGGCAATAAGCCACTCTCACATCCTTAAGTAGCTACGCAATCATCATCTTGACTATAAATCATCACCAACTCTGCACATCTTTCAGGGTCAAAGAATTAAGTACATTTGAGTACAATTAATTACCTTACATTTTAAAGTTTATTTATTTATTTCTTCTAGGAACAAGAGTGACATAAAAAGAAAGAGACAGTACCCTCGACAGCATCTTGATACCATAATCCACCTCCCGGCCGTCAGCCAGCCTGGACCATACACATGACGTGTTCATGCCCAGCATACTCAGGGAAGCCTGGATGTGAACCTGGAACCCTCCTGTGTGGGTCAGCCTCTCAGAGCATAATGGTGCACTGCTATACCACTGTCAAGACTCCAACCTCTATTTTTGAGCTACATATAATATATCAGATTTTGTAAAACACATTAGCCAGTGTGGCATCTGAGATTTTTGTGCATCAGCTCTTCTCAGTCACTGAACTAAAATTACACTACGCTAGAGACTACCAAAGTCACTTTGATATAGCCTCAAAGAACATCTATTCTCCTTCTAAGGAAATTTCAAATAGACAGAAGCAGTTTGAGGCAGTTCTTAACTCATTATAACTCTCGTACCTAACAAAACCTCTACAAATAAACACAATGATTACAACAACAAAGTCCAAATAAAAGCAAGAAGTCTAGAGTAGTAACTCCTTTAACACCCAAAGAAGGTTCATTGGTTATCTACTTAGGTGACTGTAAATATTAGGTCACTGGGAAAGTCACGACGCATTTCTGCATAGAGAAAAATATGTCATGACTTTCCTAATGACCTAATAGAATAGATCACTGTCTTGGAGATACTTTCATGCTCTAGAAAGGGGGTGATTTCCATTTCTGTGCATACTCAAATATACTGACTACATGTGGAAGATAGACTTAATGATCCTGCCTCCTGATTATCCTTTCCCTTATAAGACCCTTCACTCCTTGAATATGGATGAGATCTATGCCTTGCTTCTCACCAGCAGAAGCAGCAAGGTAACAGAGTATCACTCCTGAGATTACATTAGAGAAAATTCCATCTAGCTAATGGATTCGCTGTAAAGTCTTGCTTCCTTCCCCTTAACTGTCTTTGAAGATGCAGACTGCCATGTTATGAGGGACCCCGTAGAGTGGGACCTGGCAAGGAACTAAGGACAGGCTCTAGCAGCCGTGGCCATCAAAAAGCCAGGCTCTCCATGTCCCAGTCCTAAGAAGATGAATCTATCAGTTAGTTAATCCTGTGGGTTTGGAAGCTGATCCACTGCCCTGGCCAACACTGCAACTAGATCATTTCAAAACACCCAGCTAAGTTAAACCCAGACTTCTAACCCACAGAAACTGAGATGCATACTGTTTTCAGCCACTGTCCTGGTCTGTTTCATAACAAAAAACCTGAAACTGGGTGATATGAGAATAGAGGTTTATTCTGCTCATGGTATGAAGGTCCAAAGTCCAGAAGCCCCTATCTGATGAGGGTTTGTCTGTTGATAAGGAACATATCACCTCATGGGAGAACAGAAGCTCTTATTGTGTCTATCCATCCAAGTGTCTCTACTCTGGACTCTTTTCCTCTCCTTATAAACCTATCAGTACTCAATCATAGGGACTCCTTCCTAACCACTTAATCACTTCCAGCAGCCCCATCTTTTGACACCATGAAGTTATTAAGTTCCTCTTAAGACTATCACAACAATATCTCAACACATGAATTTCCTGGGGACAAAAATCATGGTAGCCACTAAATTTATGAAAAATTTAATACAACATTAAAAAACTAATACTCTGATCAAACCTAGAAGCACAGGACTTCAGGCTGTGGAGAATACCAACTAGCATTGTCAGACCAGATTCTGCCAACAATGCATGTTTCTTCTTCAAAGTCTTTCTGACTCAGATTGGTGGGCCAAGCTAGCCTATATGTTTTGTGATTTACTCTTCTAGTTCTCTCTTCCCTCTTTGAGACACACACTCGTTCCAGGTAATGGAAAATCATTTCACACAATGAAACAATATGAATTTAACTGTGTCCAAATGGCCTGATAGAATTTATGCACCACCAAAGTGAACCAATTTATTCCTCATTCAGACACATCATTTTCATTGTCCAACAGCCATTAATATAGCATCCTTCACTGATGTTTTACTTGCTTTAAGCGGTATCATCCCCTTACGATATTTTATAATGAGGGAGAATTCTGAGAAAAGAATACCACAGAAGACATAAATTTTTTGCTGTCTTTTTCATATTTTTTAATATATAGCTGAGGAACCATTAACAATAGCTTCATTACAAATGTAGAAAAATGAAACATTGCTGGCACTTATACTGTATGTCTCTCTGATTCAAAGCGCCTTTCTAAATGATAAATGAGACTGACTTTTAGGCTCAAAAAAAGATTGAAGATAGAGATAGAAAAATAAATGGATATCTTATCTCTATCCTCTGCAAGTAAAATATCCTATGTGTGAATTTGTAGCTACAAGGACAAGCATAGAGCCAAAGATGGGGGTGAGGGGAGGAGAAATAAATTTATGGGAATTGGAAAGTAAAATTTGATAACCTACTTTCTTTCAATCCACACAATTTTTATATAAGAAATAAAGCCTAAAGAAAATTTGCACCAAATCAATACATCTGCTTAATTGACCTATGACTGAAATTTACTTTCCTCATTAGCAAAGAGTCAGAGAAGTTCATTTTATTAACATCACTGTATCTCCAGTGCTCACTGAAGAGCTAACAAAACCAGAGAAACCTAGGGAGTTTGTGATAAAGCAGCCACGTTTCAGATAGCATTACGTGCAAATTCAACATCTACATGTTCCAGAGTAACTGGGGAGCGGAAAATTTAGCTTATACAATAGATACAAGAAAAACACCATAAAAGATAAGACTGCAGTGTCTTAAACAAAAAAGAGCAAAGTTGAATTGCTTCAGGAAGTTGGATTCCAAAAGAAGTGCTCTAATGGTAGAAATAATGGCTGCTCAGGAATTTTTTTATGAAGGAACTCGGGTGAGAACTCTGGTTGGGAAGGTTAGAGATTTATCTTCAGTTGAGCCTGCCTAGACTTTAGACTTTATGTAAGTATTTTTAAACATTGATTATCTATTTTAGTTGATAGCTAAAGCCACCTTTAGGCATTACTGAAAAGGAAAAGAAGAAATTCATCTTTAAAGCCCGGGTTTCAGGTGCATAATAAGATGTAAGGCAATGCCTTCAATCTGTGATGCAGTGGCAAAACTCTCCAACCTGTGTGCTGTTCAACATAACCTTACCTCCCTCAGCTCCCCTGAGGGTGAGCTATGCCTTGATCATTTAGTGCCTGCACTTTGAGAGCATTGCCACCTTTACTGAAGTAATAAATTACTTTTTCTAATTTTAGAATTTGCTAAGTGAGTTTATTACAACTTAACTTGTCCTCACAGCTATAAACACCTCCTCTCTAATCCCTTCATCAAACAGAAAATGACAGAAGAAGGGTGCCTTCTCTCTCAGCCTTTGCCTAAAATTATAGCATAGAAATACAAAGTTTTAAATAATGCATTACTGTCATAAGTTGTGACTGAAGAAAGTAAAAAATAGTGAAAATAACGAAGATAAATATCAATAGCCCCTTTGAAAATGTTTACTTTTTAGCAATGAAAATTTTTACTTTTCTTTATAGGAGACCATACAATCAAGTTCTAAAAATAGTAATAACCATAAACATTAAGAATAGAAACTCAGACTTGGTCTCAAATAAATCAAGAGATGGGCTAGTAAAAATGTTACTATGGAATGCTATGGTGTGGATAATAGGTTCATCCCCTAAAGGCTTATGCATTGGAATTTGGTCTCCATGGCAATGGCGTGGGGAAGTGAGAGACTTTTAAGAGGGTGTTGTTTGGATCATGAGGAATCCACCCTCATGAACAGATTAATGCTCAAGTGGGGGGAGGGGGAAGGTTAATTCCTATGAGCACAGGTTATTATGAAATATAGCTGCCCACAGATCCCATGTACTCTGTCTGCACAGGCCTGATGGCCTTCCTGCTTCTTGCTTCTGTCAACTACTCAGTGACATAGGACCAGAGGCCAGCTAGATTCTAGCTCCATGTGAATTTTATATCTATCAAAACAGTGAGTCAAATAAACCTCGATACTTTATAAATCACTCAGACTCAAGTATTTCTGTTTAGCAACATAGTAATGGACTAGAACATGGACCAAACCTCTCATAAAGCAATACAGTAATGTTTTAGGTCAATAAGTGACAGGACCCAAATGTGGATTAAAGGGAAAACATGTGGAATTCAGAAACATATTGTATTTGCTGATGGGGAAGGAGTGTGTGTGGCTTTGAAATCAGGTGGATTGTGGATCAAACTGTGATCCTAGCACTTCTAGGTCATGTATCTGCCATGTCATTTTACCCACTTCATCTGCAAAATATAATCCTGTCCACTTTTTTTCTGAGGATTAGCAATACAGCTCATAAAGCTATTCTAAAAAGGCAAACACTTGTGAGGTCAGCATTGCATAGTGGCTGAGGCTGCATGGGGTGCCCAGGTTCCTTTCTAGCCCAATCTAAATAGACTGGGTGCAGAGACATGAGCCTGTGATCCTAGCAAGCTGTGAGGCTGGGGTAGAAGGGTTCCAATATGGTGAGACCCTGCCAAAATAATCCAGTCTTTCTCTCCTTCTGTCTCTCCTTCTCTCCTTCCTGTGATTACTCCTCTCATATACCCTCTCATTTAAAAAAAAAAGGAAAAAGACATATATTTCTGTTGTGTTACATGCTAGACATGGGTTTGAACCCATTTAATCCTTATAACAGCTTCATGGTGTAGGTAATATTATTCCCACTTTGCAAATAAGAGAACTGAGCTTCAGAGTTGTTATTCTGCTCCTTGTCCAAGAGCCAGGACTTAAACCTAAGCAGTCTAGGGTCAGAGTTTGTGTTCTTAACCTTTACTATAATAGTTTTCTTCACAAAGCATCTGTAATAAAAATCAGTAACTGACTTCCATCAAATATTTATTTTTTATGTAACAGACTGAATTTAGCTATTCACTTTCATTATCTCATTCCTTTTATTTTTTAAGAGGTTTTTTACCTTAGGGGGCATGCACTCGCCAGAGAAAAAAAAGAGATGGAGACAGTGGGAGGGAAAGTGAGAAATCACCCCCGAGGGTGGGAAGCCATACCACCATCCCTTCTCCTCCATTCTTCTTCCGGGATCTTGGGCACACATGCACACACACTCAGCTTGACTTTCAAGCCAGTAGGTCCAAGACTTGAACCACAGTTAGTCATGTGGCACTCCAGCAATGTAACCACTATGCCATCTGCTGGCTCATGTTGTCATTGTTTTAAGACAAGTCTTGCTGTCACAACTCTCCTCCCCCAGCCTCTCGGCTGGGACTCTGTACCACCAGGCTTGTCTCTTTATTAGACCAGAGTCCCACTGTGTTTCCCAGGCCAATCTTGAGCTTATGATCTTCCTGCCTCAGCCTCCAAGTAGCTAGGATTACAGGCATGCATCATTACACTAGCCTTTAGGTTAGACCAAGAATCAAACCAAGGCCTCCCACATGGTTCTCCTGAGGAGAACGTCTTAGCAGCATACCACTATGTCTAGGCCACCATTTCATTTTTAAAACAACCCCATGAGGTAGGGGGTTGAGAATCACTACCATGCTATATCATATGATTCTTCATGCAGTGTCTAGAACAATACATCAGCTTAATAGAGGGTAGTTATTATTACCTTCAGTGGTATTGATTTATCAAACACAAAGCAATAAATGTTCCTGAGCAATACAAGCAACATTAGAAATAAACTTATTTTGTGGAATAACATTTTCTCAATGTGTTGGAACACACAGAGATCCATACCCATATTCTCTGCAGCCTCCCTCTGTTACTGTTACAGCCATCTTTTGAACTAGGCAGACTTCCCTTTCTAGTTTCATGAAATAAGTATGGCTGTTTGGAAAATAAAATCTCTCTGCTTCTGTTCAATGTATTGAATTCTATAACCATGCACCAATACCTCATGCACCTCCCAATATCCATCTCTTGTGTTAAAAATTAGGACAAAATTGTAAGTAACTGTTGCAGTGGATGTGAATGATGAATAAAATGAAAAATTATCTGCTTGGTTCACTGAGAAAATCCTATTTTTAACATTTAGCCTTGTGCTACTGTACCCACTACAGAACTACAAATATACTTTGAAAGGTAAATTTCAGGAAAGTGTTCCATACCCAAAATAATCCAAAGCAGATGGAAGGGTGGGGGGAAGCTGCCTAGCCAGGGTGATAACACAGCAGTGATACAAGAAATGACTTCTGGGGCACTAATTCACCTTCATACAGGGCAGACTGTTTTCCTTTCTGGTGGGAAGGCAAAACAGTAGAGCCCCTTCTCATGCAAAGGAGATTGAGATAGTACATGATGAGCAAAGTTCAACTCTCTGGGTGAACTGATGAAAGTAGTGAACTAAGATGGACTAAGAAGTAATTCCTATATAATTTTTGGTAGCATGATAGCTACTTAGCCTAAGCTAATTTCAGAAATAGTTCAAGATGTTAAAGTACCAATGCCAATTAGTGACAAGGAAAGGTAGCCTGAACAGCAGAAGGAAATTGAATTGGGGGTAACATCTGGCTATGGAGAACCCCCTTAGTTGTCTTTCCCTGAAGAAAAAGGAAAAAAAAGTAGTTTCCAACACAGTGTACCTAAGAATTACCTGGGAAGTTTCTCAAATGCAAATATCCCAACTCATCCCTTATCCCCAGATGGTTCTGATTCCACTGGATTGGTAACCTCACTCCAGGTGATGTATAGTTAAGCTCCTCAAACCTGTGTGCTGGTGGATGTGGCTATGCACTTCCCTGGTCTTTGTAGTGGGATTTATATCAAGTGCTATGGAGGAGCCCAACACATCCCTCTTCAGAATTTGCTGCTCCTCCATTCTTCTTTCTCATCTTTCTTAAAAAATGGTTTTGGATTTAAGTAACATTCTCCTATCCAGAAAATAAGAACACAAACTTGGAGGAGGGTTATAAAATTTTCCTGTGTTTATATATTAAAAATAAAAAACAGGAGTCATATTCAAGATCATTGCATGCCTCCCCCCACCTCTCCACTCCTTTCCAGCACCTCATCCCCACTGTTTGGCCTCTAAGGCCAACTAATAGTCATTACAACCCATCAATGTACACCATACTGAATATATTACATAGATTATTATATTTAATTCTATAAATGTTAATGAAAGCTGGGAACCTAGAAGATTTGAAAGTTTTTTATTATAATTTCCAATCTACTTATAACAATTGTACATAGTCATGGGATATAATGTGATTTTTTTTTTCAGTATATGCATCTAGACACCAGCAGATGGTGTAGTGGTTACATCACTGGACTCCCACATGGCTGACCGTGGTTCAAGTCCCAGACCTGCTGGCTTCAAACTCCTGCCAGGCACATGTGTGTGCATGCCCAAGATCCCAGGAAGAGAATGGAAGAGAAAGTACTGTGGCATGGCCATCCCTCCTAGGAGGAGATTTCTTGCTTTCTGTCTGTCTCTTTCTCTCCAGCAAGTGTACACGCCCTATAGCAAAAGTCTCTCAAAAACAAAAACAAAAAAATAAGTATCAACTGTGCATTGATCAAATCAGGGAGATAAATACATTCACCATCTCAAGTACGCATCATCCCATACTGTATACATTCAAAGTCTGCTCTTCTAACTACCTTGAAGTATACACTGAATTACCACCAACTATTGTTACTCTGCTGTGGTACAGCATTCCAGAAGTCACTCCACTCATCCGTCTATACTCTTGTATATATCAACCGTGTTCTCTCATCTCTCAACAGCCCCATATCACCTCTGGTATCCAGCACTACACCTTCTACCTCTATGCAACTGAATATTTTATCTTCCAATAATGCTCAACAACCTAATCATCAAGAGAAATGCAAATAAAAACTACAATGAAGTATTACTTCACCTAGGTAGAATGGTTGGGCTATAGAGAAAGAGGAACCTTTGTATACTGTTGGTAGAAATGTCAATTAGTACAGTCATTATGGAAAATACTAAAGAGGTTCCACAAAAAACTAAAAGTATAATTATAATCCAGTAATCTCACTATTAGGTATACAGCCAAGGGAAATAAAATCAGTATGGCAAAGAGGCATATGCACTCCCATGTTCACTGTAGCACTATTCCCACCAGCTAATATATAGAATACATTTAAATGTCCAACAATTGATGAATAAAGAAATGTGGTATATATACACAATGCAATATTATTTGGTCATTAAATGGGATAAAATCTTTTCATTTGTGGCAACATAGGTGAAGCTGGGAGAAATAACGCTAAATGAAATAAGTCAAGCACTTTAGGATACATACTATATGTTCTCACTTATTAGTGAAATTTTTTTTAGTTATATTTATTCTTACTCTGGTTTATAATACAACATTAACAAGTTGCCATCCTCAAGCAATGGCAGTGCCATAGGCATGTAGCCTTGATACCTACCTCTATCCTTCCCTTCCAGACAGGCTTCCCCCAAGATCAGTAAGGAAGAGGAAAAAGGAGGAGGAATTTGGAGCAGGTGTTAAGGCTTGAGGGATAATGAGTGGAATAAGAAGCACAGGCTCAATTCAAAATACTCAGAAAGGAAATTTAGGAATTTCTGACACTAGCCCTACATGATTTTTTAATAAAATGTACAAATATAATGATTATTGTGCTATTATTTTATATTTATTTTATACATTCAATCACGAATGTTACTTAGCTTCCAAAGTGAATGTTCCAACATGTGTACATTTCTCCCCAGAACAGTTAACAATACTATAAAGTTATCTTCAATTGATAATAACCCATTTCTTTGTCCCATAAATGATCAATCCACAGCACCCTCCTCAGAAAAATGCGTTCTACCAAGTGAGTCCTGGCAATTTTTACTTTGTATTTATTCACCTTTAAAAAGGAGGTATCTGGGAAGAATTTAAAAATCTCTCCAGTGGGACCAGCAGAAGGCATAATGGTTTTGTTGCTGGACTCCCATGTGGTTGACTGAAGTTCCAGTCCTAGACCCAGTGGCCTGAGACTATGACAGGCTCATGTGCATGTGTGCCCAGAGTCCCCAGAGGAGAGTGGAGGAGAAGGAATTATGGTGTGGCCATCCCCTCTGAGGAGGATAATTCTCATTTTTCTTCTCATTGTCTCTGTCTCTCTTCCTCTCCACCAAGCACACATGCCCTAAGGCAAAAACCCCTTTAAAAAAAAAATGAAAAGAACAAAAAACACTCTCCAGTATCCTTTTCTGGCTATCAATTATTTCCCAATAAGGAAACCCACACATAACTAGACCAAGGAGATACAGAAACTAGAAATTTTCAAGGAACATATGGACAGTGGAGAGGACATCCATTTTTCATGAACTCAGAAGACAACATTATTAATTCTGAAAATAAAAACACTAAGTTGGCATGATAGTAAGCTATAGTGTTCTATCATGGACCATATAAAAGTCAAGCACTGGGACCAGCAGTTAGCATAATGGCTATGTTGCTGGACTCCCTCGTAGTCGACTGCGGTTTGTGTCCCCGACCCAGTGGCTTAAATTCATGCTGGGTGCGTGTGCGTGCGTGCCCAAGATACCGAGAGGAGAATGGAGGAGAAGGGATTGTGGTGTGTCCATCCCCCCTGAGGGGTGATTTCTCGCTTTCTATCTCTCTGTCTTTCTCTGTCTGGTGAGCGCACGCGCCCTTATAGCAAAAACCTCTCAAAAAAAAAAAAAAAAAAAAAGTCAAGCACTGTTCATAATCATTACAGGCTTTCTGAAAACCTTTGGAATGACCTTAATACTGGTATACCAGTCAATAGGGGTGAGTAGATTTTGTCACTTTAAAATTAAGGCTTCACTGTTATCATTACCCTTGTCCTCAGTGGGTACCACACTGCTGTGACCTTATGGGTGCTAGTGTCACTCTCCTAACAAATGGCTGCTTTACAGAGAACAGTCATTTCTGTAGACATATGGTCAGAGGGCAGCTGGGATCCTTCATGATGAAAGTGCCTTGTAAACGTGAGATATGGCCACCATTATGAGTGAGATCTAACCCTGAACAACATCATAAACTTAATAGTGGGAGTTAAACTACCATCATCTCGAAGTATTCCAGCCAACATGAAGTCTCACCATAGCTCAAAAAGCATGGGCTGTCATTACCAGGATATCTGCCTACAGACCTCAAACTATGTTTTTCAGATCATAAAAAAACAGGACACTATAAACCAAGCTTACCCTCATCAAGTAGTAGATTTGAAGTATTAACCTTTAGGGGGAAAAATGACTTTACAATAACACTTTAAAGAGAAAAAAATAGTGTTGATTAACATTTTTTACCACAATACTTTGGTTTTCAGTCATATCAGTACAAAAAAATAAAATAAAATTCACTTTCCCTTGATAAAAAACAAACTTTTTATTATTTTTTTTACTTCAAAGGGTCAACATTTTAAAATGAGCAAGACCCTTTACCCAAAACATTTTGTGCCTAAAACAAGGAGATGATACATCATAAGATAGTCTTTCTACAATTTTAGGGCTCATCTTGATAAAGAGATCAGTAACCATCCACTCACCAGAAGGCAAAACTATGATAAGCACAGGTGACCTAATAAAAGGATGTACTGGGCAGAACTGCCAAGCTGCTCAGCAACCTATGAAGTCACATACCTGTACCTAGCACATTACTTTACTTCCTTCCCCAGCTCCCAAGCTCAATTGTCACCTAAAACTAGTGTTCTGAACTTTGTTCATAGGTTCTTGGACATTTGAATGCCAATGAGGTCCCAGTGGTCAACTGAATTCTTTGATTCTTCTGTCCAGTGAAGGTGATGTGATTCCAACAGGGCTAAATGGACATGGATTTCATTATGAGAAAGTTTGCTCATAGGACACAGATTCATGCTTCTCAGACAGCATGTGAACTCTCCCAGCTACACCTATCTATGGCTCAAATCCTGCTACACACCTGCACTGATTATCTATCTATGCCCATACCTCCCACTCCACATTTCCACACCAGACCAATTGACAGACTCACTTAGAATGGAATCCAGTGGGACCAGCAATTAGCATAATGCCTATGTTGCTGGACTCCCACATCGTCGACTGCAGTTTGCATCCCGGACCCAGTGGCTTAAACTCACGCCGGGCGCACGTGCATACGTGCCCAAGATCCTGAGAGGAGAATGGAGGAGAAGGGATTGCGGCGTGGCCATTCCCCTGGGGGGTGATTTCTCATTTTCTATCTCTTTGTCTCTCTCTGTCTGGCTGGCGAGTGCATGCGCCCTATAGCAAAAAAGAAAAAAGAAAAAAAACTCTCAAAAAAAAAAAAAAAAAAAAAAAGGCCCAGGGGTTCTAAAGGAAAAAACCAAAAAAAAAAAAAAAAAAGAATAGAGTCCAGTGATTCTAAGTGATCAACTCTGTATTATTGAAAATAAACACCAAGAACAGCTTCCTGCCTTTGTGTACATGTTTTTTGTTGTTGTTGTTTTGTTTCTGTTTTTTTTTTTAGATGTTTTTGCCATGGGGCGCATGTGCTCATTGCCTATGTTGAGAGAGACAGAGTGACAGAAAGCAAGAAATCACCCTCCAGGGGGGATGGTCACGCCGCAATCCCTTCTCCTCCATTCTACTCTTGGAATCATGGGCATGCACGCACATGCGCCCAGCGTGAATTTAAGCCACCGAGTCTGGGACCCAAAGTACAACTGACTACATGGGAGTCCAACAACATACCCATTACACCAACTGCTGGTCCCATGTCTTTTTTTATTAAGAGACAAAAACAGGTAGAGAAAAACTTCCTGGTCAACAAAGGTATATTCAAGTTGCACACTAGTATCTATTCACAGAATAAAAAATGACAATTGACCAATTATTCAAACTCAAGTTCCGCTCCTTGAAATCCCAATCAAGCCTGAGGCAGTGTAGCATTCTGATTAAGAGGATGCACTTCGGAATCTGACTTTGGGGATTTCAGACATTTTCACACTACTACCTGTATGACCATGAGCAAGATACTATCTCCCAACTCACAATATACTAATTTGTTAGAATGAGGATAATGACCCACATCTACCTTATAAGACATTAAGACTCAGGAAAAACACTTAGCATGGGGCCCTGCATAATATTAATATAAGTAATCTATTACTGTTAGCTGCTACTAGTAATAGTACCATCCAGTGACTCAACTGGTGCCAGATAAAATGAATGGTCTAGCTTGTAAAATTTAACTTTTGAATCTTTAAAAGTCATAATGCCTCAAGGAACAGCTGACCACAACAGAACCACACACATAAATTCAAAACCATTTGACCCATCTTGAATCTCATTAGCTTTAGGTGACAGAAGCAATGAACTGCCCTGGTTTCTCAACCAATCCTCATGGTTCTTTGTGAAAATCTGAATAGTGCTTCCCTAATCAAATGCCTTCTATACATGCATTTCTCCAGGGTGTAGCCATCAGGCAAACACAGGTTCACACGGTCCTATCATGCCATGTTCCCCTTATGGGGCAACAGGGCTTATATAAAGTCCTCTTCTTTGTTTTTGGTGGATTGCAACCAACCTCAAATTCATCACAGTAGGGTCACCTCTCTGACTGTAAAAACCATCTCAAGACCTTGCCTTAGAGTCACATGTTCATCTCAAATTCCTTATCCATAGGCACCCAGACTCTACAAATTCCTTATTCCGCAGGCACCCAGACCCTGTGAAGGAGTTTGGTGCACTGAAAACCCCTACTTAGCACACCCGTCAAACAATAGGCTAGAATTTGAAAAGCGAATAGGAGTTAAAAGCCAAAGAATCATCCTGAGGAGGGAACAAAGAATGGAGAAGAGGAGAGGTGACTGGATTAGGGAGACGCATGTACAGAAGCTGGCCCTGAAAGGAGAAAGCATGGCAGCCTCTGGGCACTACTCCTAGATGGCTGGAGCTTGGAGTGTGGAAGGTCAAGCAAAACAAATTGTACTGAGGGTCAGCAAAGCCTGACACTCTAAGCATGTGACAGCAGGGCAGAGAGCAACACCACAATATGAAAGCAAATCAATGGTTTTAAACACCTGCAACACTGAAATGGTATAATATAACATGATCTTACCTTAGTGAAGTCATCCAGTACCAAGTAAAGAAGGCTGAGTTATAACCAGGATTTGCTACAAGTGTAGTCAATATCTGAAATAAAGATATCACAACAGTTACCTAGGAATATCTGTGGCCAAAAATCATGTGACAAAAATGAATTTTAATTTATAGATGCTCAGTAGATAGTAGTTGATTAGCTTGTTATCTTCGTTACAGACATGGAAAGGCTAGCAACTAAGTATAACAGGGGTTAATTTTCAGTTTAATTTCTGAACTAGGCTAAGCCTTTAACATTTATATGAAAATGAAAGTGGTTACAACCACAGTATATGCATATTTTACATAGGATTAAGTCTTTCAATGATCACAATAGTCTATCTTGAATGACTCACAAGGGTCATTAAGGAGAAAAAAGAAAGATGTTGGTCAAATGTCAGCGCTTCCTTTCCAAATATGAACTGAGGGCAAAACAGCGTGATTCATTACAAGTAAATCAAAGACGTTGTGGACTGAACATACCACATGAATATCGGACTAATCCTCCTTGTACCAGTGACTTATTGTGGGATGCCAATGCCCTCACTTAACCTCACTGTGTCTCCATTTTCCAGTCTGTGAAAAAGGGTTAATAATCTTAACCTACTTCTCAGAGATAGTAGATGGATTAACTCTAATAACAATAAACTGATTAAAAGCACAAATCATAAGGATGTTTTAGCCAGGGCTATAATTTCTCAAAATAGGAAATGTGATTTTCTTCCCTAGAATTGTTGCAAATACTTCTGCTAATAATTCATTAGAAGAAAAATACGTAGTGACCTTCCCTTTCAGTGACTGAAGATACTCTTTCAACTGAGTCTTTCTTTTTTTAATAAAAGCTTAACTTTTTTTAGGTGTAAAAAATGACTTTGATCTTATCTCAGCCCAGTGATTCAATGCATGGCAACTCAGCAAGGAAGATTTAAGAGCACTGTCCCCATCTTACAAGACTCCACTGAAAAATACTCATTTAGCAGTTTGAGAGTTACCTTGACCTAGAATTTATGCCAGAAACAACAAGGGCATAAAGATAAAAACACGTTAGCCCACTAATCAAAATAAACTTATCCTAGACAAACTTACTGAATAAATAAAGGGTAAGCCAATTCAATTGTCTACCCAAACTTCACAGTTATAGCAGTATAAATGTCACACACGTGACTATTGTTCCTAAGATAATTAACTTTATTGTTTCTCCAGAGACTAAAATAACAAGAAAACACCAAAATTCAATATCAAGCACTCACCATGACAGTTACCAGACTACCTGCATTTGTACTTTCTGAACATATGCACATGTCTGTATCACCCAAGAAGCTAAAATTCTAGAGCAGAAAGCAGGTTAAGCAAACAAGAGTGAATCTAAAATCCCACAATAGATAGTGGTATTAAATTCTGGCAGGCTACAATTTATTAACACCCACAAATAGATTATTTCTGTTGAAGTCAAACAGCCTGAAAAAAAAAAAAAGATTTTCTATAATCCACCTACCCAGTTACCTTTCCATTTTCAAAGATTACTACCAACATTTTATGACATGATCACATTTTTTCCACTAGAAGGGAAAAAAAATAAGTCATGTTCTATATACTGGGGGTAGGATCCTAAGACAGGGGAAACATAAATCCCACCTCCAGAAGAGCTGTAAACCCTACCATTCTGTAACAGAAGTATGCAAAAAGAGGCTTCCACTTTGCCGTGTGGTCATATGACATACACAAAGTAGGTCACAAAGTTCCCAATACAGCTGTTAGTTAAGCAGTGTTTCCAAGATCACAAAACAACACTGCTTTCTATTTCCCTCTCCTCCAATTCAGAGAGAAAACTACCCAATTATACTAATGTAGTACCTCCTTCTGGAAATATTCCCACCTATTTCTGGTGAAGGATTTTCCGGTGAGAACTTGAAATGTGAAGAGGGAAAAAACAACAACAACAAACACAAGGAGTAAAAATACTGGTTTATTTTCAACTTATATGCAAAGATATAACATTTCTTACTTTTAGAGTTCTTATTGTTCAAGAAAGACATATTTTTTTTGAGAGGTTTTTGCTATAGGGCGCGTGCACTCACCAGACAGACAGAGAGAGACATAGAGACAGAAAGCGAGAAATCACCCCCCAGGGGGGATGGTCACGCCGCAATCCCTTCTCCTCCATTCTCCTCTCAGGATCTTGGGCACGCACGCACATGTGCCCGGCGTGAGTTTTAAGCCACCGGGTCCGGGACGCGAACCGCGGTGAACTACGTGGGAGTCCAGCGACATAGCCATTACGCTAACTGCTGGTTCCCTAAAGCAAGACTTTTAAGGTGCAGAGGACTAGGTTTAATTATCATAAAATACAAGATTACTCTATCTGGGTGTGATCATTGTTTCTCAAAGAACAAGAATTAAATTGCAGATGATTTTGAATTAAAGTAGTATTAATCAGAAAGTAAAATTATATTCCAGTTATTCAAGCTAGATATCCAAGAATAATGAAAATCTGAAAATAAATGGAAAAGTTTAGATTAGTTTGAACCACTCGTAAAATTTAAGAAAATAAAGATAAGTCTTTTTAATAAAAATAGAGTAACCTTTCCACTGGTACTCAAACAATACCAGATGGTCTGGGGCATTGGTACAAACCTACCTTCTACATACATTTCAGAGAGAACTTTTTATATTTGCCGGTCCAATTTAAGTAATATAAATGGATAAGGTAGTCAAAGCAGACAGTAGCTCAGAAAACTTCCAGGCCTAATATGAAAGATGAAATCAGCATAGCAGTAGACTGTCTCTATGCTTCAGACTTTCTCTCATCAGAATGTCTAACCAGTGTTCCTTCCGAGGTTTCTGCTACAAGATTTATCAGAAAACTACCTATCCAGAATGAAGAACTTTTTAATTTTCCTAAGGGGATATTTGACTGTAGGTTTCCATTGCATAAGATAAGTGTGAAAGTGTGTTAGCAAATATGATGGAAATGCTAATTAGAACATTAAGGCAATTCCTTAATGCAGAAAGAACATAAAAATAAGCATTACAAGCACTGTAACACTGAAAGTTCTTAAATCAGACTCTGAGCATGGGAGAAAAATGTGTTATAAGTTATTTCCCTTATTTCTAACTATGCTAAGTGCATTTTTAATTTGGATAGGATCTAAATTCATTGATCAATAAACAACCAAAATTCACTGGAAATACTAAAAAGTCTATTTTTTTTTATATATACCAGAGTATATATGCATACATGAGAGAGGAAGAGGGAGAGAAGGAGCTCCCCGCCATGGGGTCTTGTCATCCCGCAACCCCCTTTCCTCTACTCCTCCATCCCATCAGGATCCTGGACATGTATGCACACATACCCTAAGTGTTTTCAAAACACTGAGACAGGGATTTGAACTGCACTGGAATGGTCATGTGTGACTTAACTCCCTCCATACAGTGCCTACCCCACAGTACAAATTCTCACCAAGTTCTGATAGGACCTGCTGCTACTGTTTCTGACTGCTTTACTATCCCCCCTTACTCTCCTAGCCTGGCCCACACCTCTGCACTTAGTCTCTTTATTAATTTCTATTCATTTGAACCTATTATGTGGGTTAGCATGATCCCAGGATGGCCCTAAAGCCCCTGTTTCCTTTTTTTGCACTTTATATGCCTTCCCCTTCAGTTGGGTAGGTCTGGACTAATCAGGTGAGCCCTTAAAAAGATGATTTAGGGGGCCATAGGTGGTATGGTGGTTGAGGCTCTGGACTCCCACTTGGCCAACTGTGGTTTGGTTCCCGGACCTGGCAGTTTGCTTTCTCACTTACTCGCTTTCTCACTTTCTCTCTCTCTCTTTCTGTCTGTCTCTTCCTCTATCTCTCATGTAAGCCCTGTAGCAAACTAAAAAATAATAATAATGATAAGATTAAATAATAACTCTTTTAAAAAAAGACAAATTCAGGGATGAAAGAAGTCAGAGACATACTAAGCTGCCGCAAATACTCTGTCATCCTTAGTGAGCAAACTGCCATATTATGCCAAAGGCCACCTGGCAGGGAATGGTGGGCAGCGTTGAGGAACAGAAAGTGTCCAAACTGAGAGCCACCAACAAAATGGTGACCTCAGTCCTACAACAGCAACCCAAAGAAGTTTGGAAAAGGATCACACATCCCAGACAACATCACAGCTCTGGTCAACACCTTGATTTCAGGTTTGTGAAACCCAGAGCAAAAGACTAAGTCAACTAGTGGTCAGACATCTGTCCTACAGAAAGTATGAGGTAATAAATGGGGTTTACACCTTATTACACAACTATGTTTGTAGTAATTTGTTACAGAATAGAAAATAAATGAAACATCTACCATAAATGCTGTTTCTGCTTAGACTCTGGCTGACACAAGAATTCATTCCATGTTTACAGTAATAAACCATTCCTTTCAATTCTCATGAGAACCTTATAAAACAGTTGTTTTAAGTCCTGGGTCATTTGCCCTGGGTTATACAGGCAGCAAAGAAAAGTCTATGTCTCTCTAAAGTCAATGTCTGTGTTTTGTAACTTCTATTATACAGTCTTCACCCAAGCACCATAGAGTTTTGTTTTATTCTTGTGTTTTGCTCTTTTTTTCCTTCTGTAAGTTTGTATGGCATGTGTCATGCATGTTAAGAGAAGCCACTTAGCTATTGTGGACAAAAATATGAGGATGGTAGGTGGTCAAGAAAAAGGCTTGGCATGAGGGATATTGAGGTACCGTTTAAGGGTTTCTGCCCAATAATGGGATCAACAGGTATTATGATGGTTCCAGCGCTGGACTCCCAAATGCCCGACCAAAGTTTGAGTCCTGGACCTGGCAGCTAGCTTTCTCACTTTCCTGCTCTCTTTCTTTCATTCTGATGAGTGCATGTTCCCTACAGTAAATTAAAATAGTGATAATAAATAATTCTTTTTAAAAAATAAAAAAGAACTACTCAATAAAAGCAAACAGTCCAATAAGGACTTTCCTCAGATAGTAATGCAATCAAGGTGAACAAAGAAAAGGTGGATTATGAAAGCTCAAGTTAAATTCTTAAAGTTTTAAATGATTGTATATCTTGGAATACTAAAAATACATAATAAATTCTTTTTCTCATGTACTTAATGGGATATACATGTCCTTAACTAATACCTGTGCCAAGATATGTTAGAAAGTTTACAAAGCACAGGACAACAATCAAGTTTCATTATTTACATCAAATATTGGAAATACAAATATTCACATTGATGCTCACTGCTCATTCACCCTGGAATGCTATCATTCTTGCACAAATATAAAATATAATACATAAGATAGTGTCTGCATCCCTATAACTTCATGGAAATAAAACACTTTCCTCAGATTATACTTGGGCCCAGTCATTGGACTTACCTGTGCTTTTCTACATGTGAACTACTGAACTTCCTTTTTTTTCAAAGTGAGGTGAATACAATGAGTATTGCTTCTGAGGATCTGTAGTTGTATCAAGGAAGAAGGAAAGGCTAGCTTGCTCTCACTGGGAATCATGCAATTCACGCTTAGATTATAAAGGTCTAAAACTTTCAAATCTCTGTAACTTGACTCTAGAATACAATTTTCTTATCTTAGTAATTAACACATACGTAAGACAGTGTTAAGCAGTTGATATTTGGATTTTTTTTTTTTTTTTGAGAAGTTTTTGCTCTAGGGCGCGTGCACTACCAGAAAGACAAAGAGAGACAGAGAGACAGAAAGTGAAAATCATCCCCCACAGGAGATGGTCATGCCACAATCCATTCTCTTCCATTCTCCTCTCGGGATCTTCGGCATGCACACACACACTGGACTATTTATTTTTAGAATTTTTTTCCTGAAGTAATAGGTTTTAGAATGAGTAGATTATAAAAGTGGAGAGCAAAGTATTAAGAGGAAGATGAGAAGGGTTGGGTCCAAATGTCCATATTTGGTCCAGGGTACTAGTTTTATAAGTGTAGAATGTATGAACCCAGTCATGTGTAACTCAGAGAGTCCAGCCTAATGCCCATTCAGTTCAACACAGACTATGAAAGTTCTTGTTTCCAATTATAATTAAATTAATTCTCATTGATATTGCTCATTGTAGCTCAATACATTCAGGGAAGTCATGTTTTAGGACGTTGTGACTCCTCTTGAGTTTTTGCCATGTAAGTACTCAGATATGTCACCTTCATAATCACATGACATTAAATCACCCACTTGTGTAAACTTTATGGGGATTATATCTGGTACTTTTAAATACAAAGATATAGAGCAAATTTTTGTTTATTGTGTGTGTTCATGGTCTCTGACTCTGCACATGTTTTGTAAAGCAGTCTAAGTTTAGCTTCTCAGGACCAGCAGTTAATGTAATGGCTATGTCACTGAACTCCCATGTAGCCAACCGCGGTTCGAGTCCTGGACCCGGTGGCTTAAACTCATGCCAGGCGTATGTGCTTGCATGCCCAAGATCCCGAGAGGAGAACGGAGGAGGACGGATTGTGGCGTGGCCATCCCTGGGGGTTGATTTCTCACTTTCTGTCTCTCTGTCTCTCTCTGTCTTTCTGGCAAGCACATGCACCCTATAGCAAAAACCTCTCAAAAAAAAATTTAACTTCTCTTAGATATGATAGTTCATTCTATTGTGAAATCTATCTTTATACTATTTAAAAATTGTGTTAAATTAATTATAGAGTAAAGTTATGAATAGCAGGTTTAGCTAACTGAAGGGAAACAAATGTGTAAGGGACTCGGTATTTTGTAGTTCTTCTTTCTATTAAGAAAATAGTTAAATTACAAGTTTATTAAATAGAAATGCTAATATTTTACTCTAATAGTTTGAGTAACTTCATGTACTTAAAATAAACCCATCCTTCTTTCTATTTAAATTCCAGGAAGAATTTAAAGTAACTAATGTACCATTCCATATACAACCCATACTTAAAAAAATATATATGTATATATATACAAACACACCTCTTAAAGTTTATCTGCATTAGTGAGTTTTCATTGTCTTGAAACTGATTTAAGTTCATTTAAATAAATTATTATCATAAATATTTTTAAAAAGTTTGTCTTCCTTAGGCATCTTGATAACTTGCAAGTTTTACAGTTCTGGTTCAATATCCTTTTTCTTTCCTCCTATTCCTGTCACTGTTTCAAAATTAGGTGAACGGCTGACTAACTCCTTTCATAAATCAAATAACATTCTTCCTGTGGTTTCAATGGAGTAAGTCAAGCTTCAGAAACTAGCACAGATACTTACAGTAGACTGTTCTGGGGACCCCAAGGAATGAAAGACTTTATGAAATTGGTCTATATAAGTCACATCCCCACTCAGCATAATCACAAGCTCTGCTGCGGTCGCAAACAATGAAATGTTTGAATTCTAAATCGGTCCTTCAATTATCAGAGCTGTCACTCGTTCTCCTTGACGTTTTTTCTGCCCAGCAAAATCCCAATTGCCATTGCTATTGCTGCAAAGTTCTCAAATTCTTACTCTCAGAATTTGTCCAAACAGAAAGGTTTCATGAAGTAATGACATTGTTGAATGCTAAAGTAAGGAAAGGAGTCTTTCTCTGAAATATATTCAACTTTCTCTCTCCTTAATCTTCCTCATAGAAAATTTTAATCCCCCTTACTCTTACTTAGGGGGAAAAAAAAAGAATCCCCCTTCACAAACGGATCTTAATCTCATTTTCATTTTCCAGTCAAATTTCTGGAGCTCCCATATTTGCCTGATATTTCTTCTTGACCCATTAATTTTGGCCCCTTCCTCCATTGTTTTATTAAAGCAAGACTTGTTAAGGACACCAGTGAACCCCACCTTGTTAAAGCCAAAGGATGTTTCTCAGTCTTCATCTTATTCACTATCTTCAAAAATTTTTCTTGAAATTCATCTTCCTTTAGCTTCTGGATCACATTCACTTGGTTTTCATCCTCCCCCTCAAGATGCTTCATCTCATTTTTATGTATAAATTGATTCTGGTCCACCATTAAGTATTGACAAAGAGAGAAGTTGTACGGCTGATCCTTGAGAATCATCTTTGGAATCCCTCTCTTTTACTAATTTTACCTCCTAAATAGTTTTCAAACTATTTACTTCTTCCCATCTCTGGGATCACCACCTGCTATCCAAATGAGAATCATTCTTCCCTATACTATAATAAGTCTCCTAATTGGTCTCCTCGTGTGCCCCTGTCCTTGCTCAGATATGTGCTCAGCAATGAGGCCGAAAGTGTCCTTTATGTAAGAAAATCTGACCATGTCATCTTTCCCACTTTATATAAACCTTTTGATGCATTGCTATTACTTTTAGGATAATGACCTCTAAAGCTTTGTTTCTGTTTTTGTTTTTGTTTTTAAGAGGTAGTTTTGCTGTAGGATGTGCACACTCACCAGAGAGACAGAAAGCAAGAAATCACTCCCCTAGAGGGGATGGCCACACAGCAATTCCTTCTCCATTCTCCTCTCAGGATTTTGGGCACACACTCACCCAGTGTGAGTTTCGAACTGCCAGGTCCAGGACCCAAACCATGGTTGACTACGTGGGAATCTAGTGAGTAACCATTACTCCATCTGCTGGTCCCAACTTCCAAAGCTCTTTAAATGATCTCCATATTTTGCCTGCTACCAGTTCACTCTCAACCTACACAATTCTCTCTCTTCTTCTTTACACTCCCATGGTTCCTTGAACAGTCAATATTCTTTCATGGTGTTAGAAACAGCTCTGTTCTCTACAAAGAAATTTTCGCCCTTCAACTCATTCAATAATTAATCATTTCTTTATGAAAATATTCTGTGACCACAGTCTGGATCATATCTTTCAGTTATGTTTTTTGTAATTACATATATTGACATTATTACGTCAATTAATGGAATTACATTAATTAGTGTGATCCTTAGATTATTTCTGGAAACCTTTTCTTCCTACTAGAGTGTAAGTTCCTTAAGAAAAAGAGCTGTGTCTATTTTGTTTTTTGTTTTTTTGTTTTTTATCATTAAACTTTGTTTTAATGGGTCTCAAAATTCTGTGACAGATTTTTGGTCAAGTTGCTTCCATTAAAAAATACTGATTTTAAAAACTAATAACTTAAAACTGCCACACACAAAAAAAATGAAATGGTCCACAAAACATTTTCCTTTCCTTCTGAAGGTTTTACAATGCATTGTTATCATTAACCAGTCTTTTACTATTAAACTTAAATGACCAATTGAGACAAACAGTTCTGAGACTGTTCTTCCACCACTGATTAGGACTGGGGTGGCAGGAATTAGGGATATTCATTTAGCCTTCTGAGCTTTCTGGGCAGACTTGGTGACCTTGCCAGCTCCAGCAGCCTTCTTGTCCACGGCTTTGATGACACCAACAGCAACTGTCTGTCTCATATCACGAACAGCAAAACGACCCAGAGGAGGATAGTCAGAGAAGCTCTCAACACACATGGGCTTGCCAGGAACCATGTCAACAATGGCAGCATCACCAGATTTCAAGAATTTAGGGCCATCTTCTAGCTTTTTACCAGAACAGCGATCAATCTTTTCCTTCAGCTCAGCAAACTTGCAAGCAATGTGAGCTGTGTGACAATCCAGTACAGGGGCATAGCCAGCACTGATTTGGCCTGGATGGTTCAGGATAATCACCTGAGCAGTGAAGCCAGCTGCTTCCATTGGTGGGTCATTTTTGCTGTCACCAGCAACATT
>NW_006160211.1:252155-276729 GCF_000334495.1 Tupaia belangeri chinensis
ACCAACACCAGCAGCAACAATCAGGACAGCACAGTCAGCCTGAGATGTGCCCATAATCATGTTCTTGATAAAGTCTCTGTGTCCTGGGGCATCGATGATAGTCACATAATACTTGCTGGTCTCAAATTTCCACAGGGAGATACCAATGGTGATACCACGCTCACGTTCAGCTTTTAGTTTATCCAAGACCCAGGCGTATTTGAAGAAGCCCTTTCCCATCTCAGCAGCCTCCTTCTCGAATTTTCCGATGGTTCTTTTGTCAATCCCACCACATTTGTAGATCAGATGGCCAGTAGTGGTGGACTTGCCGGAATCTACGTGTCCAATGACAACGATGTTGATGTGAGTCTTCTCCTTTCCCATTTTGGCTTTAATTTAGCGGTGGTTTTCACGACACCTGTGTTCTGGCGGCAAACCTGTTGCGAAAAAGTCTATTTTGTTTTGAGTTGTAGGGTCTGCTCTAAATATAGTTCCTAAAAGATATTCTGTAAGAAAGGTGCTTAATAAATTCTTCAATAAATGAATGAAAAATACTAAAGCCATGCACAGAAAATTATCAGGACTTGACTCTACTTCTTTGCTTCCCCCATTTTAGGGAAACCATAAGAAATTATCTGGGGAGTTCAGTAAAAATAAAGATCTCCCTCAGTCCCAAAACATGTTTTCACAAAGATGTACTAAAAGTTTTGTGAAAGGTAATCAAAAGAAGAAAATACTTAGTCAGCCTCAGTGGTGCAATGGTAATGTGACACTCCACGATGCGTGGGCCATATGAGAATATCCTGGATTTGTGTCCCAAGGTCTCCCTGTATATACTGTGCAGATGCATCCATGCCCCTGGCGGGCTGAGGCTGGGGATGGATTGCAGTGTGAAGATCTTGTTGAAAGGGTCCCTGTTTTTGCACTCTCTCTCATAGAATAAATAAACTTAGGGAAAAAAAAAGAGGGGGGGGATAAAGTGGTAGGTCACCTACCTATACGTAACTCAGAGCCCTCAGATCCTCAGTGTACCAGTAAGTGGTGCCATACTTAGAGCCAGTCAACTTAGCTTATCTTAAGCTGCGCCTCCCCTTCTCATCTTAATCCAGATACTCAAACAGCCCTGAGCTACAGCCTACATATGTCTCTTCCTGGGGCCATTCTGAAAGCAGACAGTACCACAGAGGATTCCATCCATAGGTCTAACTCATGACCATGGTATAACTGTTTCAGGGTAGAGTGACGGTAGCAGACAGAGTTTGGAATTGCATCCCAAAGTGACCAGAGAGACACCCTCTAGGATAGGACTAAGCTTAGAATAGGAATATAAGAAGGTGAGATGGCAGGTCAGGGGTTTCCACATGTATTAAATAAGTGAAAGAGAAAAATGGAATTAAAGTCATGCAAATGTCAGAGCAGGCCTACTAGTTGGATATCTATCCTTATAACATTGGTCATTCTCTCCTTATCTGTTCCCAGCATTAAGCTAGAACATTCATATCTCTTTCTCCTTTGATAATTTACAGGACTTTTTGACTCCCTTGCTAAGTGAAAATTTCTCTGCAGTCCCTCAGAGCCCTCTATAGTAGAACCCCAACCTCCATAGTCTATATTTGCTAGAAACCCTCTCTTTTTATCAAACTGTTACCGAACTCAAATCAGGTTTGCTCGCCCAAGCACTATGAAACCAAACCATAGGTGCATGGTGTGGTAAAGGAAAGTACAGCTTTATTGCAAAGCACAAAGCAAGGAGAGCGGGCAGCTCATGTGAAAAGACCCGTCTCCCCGAGATGTTCCCCACATGCGTTTTTAAGGGCAAAATTTGGGGCAGAGGTCCTAGGTGCATGATCAGTTCAGTGATTGGTTCAAGAGGGCATGATCATCTCATGGGCATTCTTGATTGGTGAGGCCTTAGATAATCAAATTTCTCTTCAGGTATCTGGAGCCATTCAGCCTGGAGTCTTTGAGCTCACAACCAGCAGTTCCCAGTCTATAAAACATCTTACATATTGAAATGAAAACCTTATCTTTCCTTTAAGTGAGAGTTTTAGGGTCAAATGGCCCCCACTCATGGTCCATGTTGGTCATTATCATAACCAAAAGTCTGAAGACTTACTCCTTACTTTGGGACATTACAATGTAAAAGGACTTTATATTTCAGGAACCCTAGGAAAATACATTAGGGGATCCTTGCTTGGTTTCAAAACCCATACACACAAGTACATATACACATGCAGTGCACTCATAGTCTATATTTGCTAGAAACCCTCTCTTTCAAACCCATACTCACAGGTGCATATACGTATGCAGTGCACTCATAGCCTAGCTTGGTGCCTCTGCCTTATGCTGTTCTGTCTCCAAGATATCTGTACCTTCCCAGTCAAAGTCTCCCGGAAAAAGTGCTCAAGTTTCAGAGACCTGTTGATATCCATGTATTTCATCAAGCTTCTGTGATTTCCAAGAGCACACCATAAGTTTCCAAACCGGGAATATCATACAATTTCAATTATCAGCCACACAATCAGAAATTCAATTGTGTAGGCCCCATTAATTTTTTATAACAATTGCAAGGAACTAATCTTATTAGCTATTCAGAATTAGAGATCTAAAATAGTCCCACGAAGGGTCAACATTACTTAGATGTTAAGTACAGAACTAGGTTTAGCATTAATCATTAATTATTTTTTACCTAGTAGGTAAAAACTCTGGCATTTAACAAACTGAATTATACTTTAAAAGAGTGAGATATTTTCAGTAAGGACATATCTCAATTACAACTTCAGATTTCCCTCACCAGGGATGCCTCTTGGCTTCTCTTTCAGTAGCTTCACAAAAGAGAATATACTTTGACAGAGTTTCATAGAGATGAACAGAAACATTGTCTGTCCAGGGATTTCCCACAACAGCAAGGATTTTCAGAATTCTAAGATTAACGTTCTCATCCTCAAATTCCAGGAATGCTTCTGGATGAACACTTTGTTCTCAACTCATTTACTTCTTTTCAAATCTAAGTATCCCTCACCTCCCTCCTTCACATGCAGAAGGTTTTACCAAGCTGAGCATTCAATTAAAGCTCAAGAAATACCTGTTGCTTTGTTAATTGAGGCATTTATAAAATTACAGTATTCCAATGCTGCCCATGATTACAATCACCTACAACATGTGAGTAGCTGAAATAGTCCTTAATAGACTTGTAAACAGGTAAAGGCAAACCATGAAAACATCTTTGAATTATTTTCTTCTTTAAAGAAAAAAAGAGCATTAATAGACAGAGGTGCTCTTTAAATATTTCTTGAAATGCTGTTTGTTATATTTTTAGTGATAAATGTATGTAGCGAGTCACTTCCTGACAAGCATATTTAATAATTTACTGTATAATATCTAATAAGAAAATCCTATAATTCACAAAATCATCAGGAAAAAAAAAGAAATACACTTCATTCCGTGTAGAGGGGAATTTTATTTTTTGTTATTCATCCATCGCTACTGGCCTGGCATATTAAGCACATCATAACTTTCTGAACTTGGACTTTTATAATCTTGATTGGCTGAGTCACAGCCCAAAGTAGCAGCAATAAGGAAAGGAAAAAAATCTCCTAAAGAAATCTGTGCCAAAATTATTTCTATCTTTTCCATTTATTATGAAATAGGCAGATAAAAGAATATGGAGAAGCTATTTACTTTTTCTATAACTTATTTTGATAAAAAGCTGTCTTTATTCCTTACTGAAGCTAACCCTATTTACCAACAGGTCAAGGAAGTTGACATCATCTTGCTCTATTTCTACTCTGATGAGATACTTTACTATGTCATTTTAAAGAGCCTTAATGAGCTCCTATGCTTTAATGCTGAAAAAAATTAAATGCACACAGACACTTCCTGTACTCTAGCCCAAATGACTATAAATGGTGAGCTGGTGAAATCTTATTGATATGAAATGAACACTCCATCTAGCCTGAAAAACTATAAGTATGTGTATATGTATATACACACAAGTTTAGTACTTTTAAAAAACTTTCTGGGGAACCAGCAGTTAGCATAATGGCTATGTCGCTGGACTCCCACGTAGTCGACCGCGGTTTGCGTCCCGGACCCGGTGGCTTAAAACTCATGATGGGTGTGTGTGCGTGTGTGCCCAAGATCCCGAGAGGAGAATGGAGAAGGGACTACGGTGTGACCATCCCCCCGGGAGGTGATTTCTCGCTTTCTGTCTCTATGTCTCTGTCTGTCTGGTGAGCGCACGCACCCTATAGCAAAAACCTCTCAAAAAAAAAAATAGACACGTGTTCTTGAAAAAAATCACAATGACTTCAGTGTGTTAGTGTTTCCACAGTTTCTTTTCTGAAACACAGAGCATATTTTTGGGGGAAACGCTCTCATAAAGAAATATTTATATGAATTGAACAATTCTAGTAATGTCCCTTTCTTTCCTTCTGTTAAACTTGACTCAAATTAAATTTGAAAAAGTATCCAAAACATGATTCTTCTGGTTTTATAAAAGTCCCCTCCAAAAAAAAAAAAAAACAAAAATCTTTCTGTATGTGATATACTTTAAAGATCTTGTCAATTTCTCATCAACAAAAGCTTTCTTTTGTTACAGAAGTTTTTCTTCAGATTGTTTCCTTTTTTCCGTCTATTAGGTAGGTTTTAAAAATTAAAGAGGGAAAAAGAAGGCATGCTATGGTATCAGGCCTTATTATTTTCAAGAATATAAAAGTTATGAATAAGGCCCCATCTTCACAAGAATCAAACAAATTAAAGGAGTTTATATCAGTTTAAGAATATTTCACCTACTATTGATATATTTCAGACAAGAGCAAAAATCTTCTTATGTTTAAATATACATGCATATATTTGATATAAAACATAGGTGATCCTTTCAGGAAATTCAGCTCTTGAACTGCCTTATGGTACCTATAGGCAGTGCCCATATGCACCTATAGTGATAAATATTAAAGAACTTCTGCACCAATAGCATTTCCTCAGAAACACTAGAGACAACATGTTATAATTAAATGTAAAACTGCAAGTAAGAAACATCCCAGAATATAAAAGAAGGTCAGAAAGATTTCATTCTCTCAAGTGGCAAGTGGGGTGGCAGGGGGCACCCACGAAGAATGCTTATTTAAGTTCGATCTAGCTCTTTCTCAAATGTAATAAGGTGGTCAGGGCTGACATCAAGCAAACAGCTGAAATGTAGTTATGAAGTAGCTCACTTGGACTTTACCTAGACAACATGAGAGCACTACATCAGTCAGAGCAGGGTGAGGCAGAAAGGAGATTCTCAAGTGAGAATCTGCCACTGTCTTCACAGGTGCCAGGACAAAGGATACTCTTATCTATTTATTTTTAAGATTTTGCCATAAGGTGCATGCACTCACCAGAGAAAGACAAGAGAGAGAGAGAGAGAGAGAGAGAGAGAAAGAGGGAGAGGGAGAGTGAAAAATCATCCCCCAGAGAGGAATGGCCAACACTGCAATCCCTTTTCTACCATTCTCCTGAAAATTTGGACACTCATGCACATGCACTCAATGTGATTTGGTGAGGGCTGGCCATGTGAGAGTCCAGCCCCTTAACCACCACACCACCTGCTGACCCCAGGATAGTCTTTTAATAGGCAAAAAATATCCTGGGCATGATAAGGATAATCTATCCTATGGGATGAGGTCAATGTCAATATACAATTCCCTTGGTTAAGAATCATTCATTCATTCAACAGTTCTCTGCTAAGTGCTGACACTAGCAGGCATTGCAGAACTTGAGGGAGATAACAGAAATAAAATGCTTAGAGATGAGGGGCCACACAGAGGTACAGCAGTAACACAACTGGACCCACATAAGAATGGTATTGGGTTCATGTCTCAGGGTCTGCCTGAGCACACACGGTGCACCCTTGAGAAGTCGGTCTCTCTCTCTCTCTCTCTCTCTCTCTCTCTCTCTCTCTCTCTTCCCCTTTCTTGAAATATATGAATAAACTTTTTTTAAAAAAAGAAAAGAGTTATTTTAACTAGTGAGAGAAGTAAACCAGTACACAGACATTTACAAAGCAGCTTGGTAACTCTGTTCACAGTCAAGGTTTATATCCTCTCTCTTGGAAGTCCACCAATATGGTCTTGGTTCTTGAGTCAGTCATAACTGTCACCCAAAATAAGCAGTTTCCTGGTTTATCAGTGAGACTTTTATGAATCTATGAGCATGCATCAGTCTCCCTGTAGGCAATTACATCCAAATTTATTTCTGTACTTGCAAAGTTAAGGCCCTGGCCACAAAACCATGAAGATTCTATCCCGCGAAGTGCTGCCTGAAGCGGCCAACTTATGTTTTCCTGACAACTCTTAGATGCAAGAAAAAACATTTCTCAGCAACACTCAGCCCTCACATGACAGGATTTCTATTACATGACTACATTTCCCTAAGTCATTTTCATCACAAATTGCATGTTTTTTTTTTTTTTTTTTTTTGCTTATTTTACACTAGTGAGCCTCAAAATTTGAGTACAAGAATCCCTGAGGGTGATTACTTAAAAAGAAGATTCCTAAACCCTACTCTCAGAAATTCACATCCAACAAGTTTGGGAAAAGACCCAGAAATACTTCTTTTTTCCAAGTATTCCTGATAACTCTGATATGCTGCACCCAAGACAATACTTGGATATGACACTAAAAATGGTGTGCATAAATTTATGGAATATGTGTTTATGTGGAGGCATTTGGTGGCCTCTATACTCTTACCTTTAATAGTAATTACAGACTCATCATAATTACAGTCTTAAAATCCAAACCCCAGATTTGTAGAACACCTGTTCAGTCCCACAGTTTTGTTCATTCCTTTCCTATCCCTACACCCTACCATGGCCAAGATTATCTACTCTCAACACTCCACATCCTAAAGGCATTTAACTATTCCAAAAAGCCTCTCCCAAACAATCTAAACGCAAAACAGTTTTTTCCTTATCCTGCTTATTTCCTGCTGTTAATGTAGTTACATAGATCATTCCACATAATACACTTGTATAAATGCCATTTCATTGTTATTTTATTACTATATCCAATGTGGATGTTAGAAATGACCCACAAAACTGGGAACCAGCAGTTAGCATAATGGCTATGGCGCTGGACTCGCACGTAGTCGACCGCGGTTCGCGTCCCGGACCTGGTGGCTTAAAACTCACACCAGGCACGTGTGCGTGCGTGCCCAAGATCCCGAGAGGAGAATGGAGGAGAAGGGATTGCGGCGTGACCATCCCCCCTGGGGGGTGATTTCTCGCTTTCTGTCTCTATGTCTCTCTCTGTCTGTCTGGCAAGCGCACGCGCCCTATAGCAAAAAAAAAAAAAAAAAAAAAAAAAAAACAGAACTGATATTTTACTTCAAAAGTCTCTATCTTTGCAAATGGACCATGGCAGTGACCAAACGTCAATAGTCTGAAATATAACTTTCTTTTACGCTGACTTTATAACACTGTAACTGTTAGTCAAACATTCAAAACTTATTTTTACTGTGCATCAATTTATTTCAAAACCCTCTCCTAGTAGGTTTAGTCCTCAGAACAAGAACACTCTGTTGAGCCCAGCTGTGGTAGAGCACTGCTAGAGCTCCATAGAAAACCCAGGTTCTGTTTCCAGACGCCAGCCTAAGCATACTAGATGCAGTGGTGCTTGCTATAATTCCAGGTACCTAGGCAGCTGAGGTGGGAAGACCCTGCCATAAAACACTTCTTTTCGGCCAGCAGGTGATAGGGAGGTTAAAGCAGCTATATCCCAGATGGCCAACAGTGTGGTTCAAGTGCTGAACTCAGTGGCTTGAAAACATGACAAGCCCATGTACATTCATTCTCCAAATCCTGAGAGAATGGAGGAGAAGGGACTGTGGTGTGGCCATCCTCATGGAGGGCGATTTTTCACCTTCCCTCTCTTTTCCTGGCAAGCACAAGTGCCCTGTAGCAAATGAAAACAAACAAACAAACAAACAAACAAAAAAACACCTCTCTCTTGCCTGCCTGTTTCTCTCACAAATACAAAGAAAGGAAAAGCTTACTCAGTTAATACATTTCATGTCTGATGCCACCAAAGTAAAGCACTTCATTTAGGATCAGGTTGCTTCTCTTCCATGGTTTGCCGGCAGACTGATTCTTAAAAGTGAAGCAACATCTACGCTCAAGTGAACTGAGTAAAGAATCTGGTGCTTCTAACATTGCCCAGAAATACCACAGAAGAGTAGAGAAGAAGCTCCTATTTCTGCCTTGAAATATTAGATGTAGAAAAAGTATTCCAGCTCTAGTAACCTGGTGTTCTGGATGAGTCAAATGATTCAATGATTTATTTTGTATCATCCATTAAATGAAAATGATACTCATAACCTTTCAGACACAGTGCCATTCTGTCGTCATCCACATATGCCGAGATGAAAGCAAGACTCCATTTATTTCCAGAGCTGCTTTGGTAATAAATGCCGTGATGTGTGATGTGATGTTTACTGATATGTCAATTCACAATTGATTGCGGTTGTCACGAAAATGTAAAACTTCAAACAATGTAAGATAGAGATGAATCTCTGCCATGAAATACAAAGCATGGTCATTTGTCTGAGTGCTTCTCTGCCTCCCTCTTTTCAATAACTCAGTATAAGAACATATCCAATCTGCCCTCCCATGTAGACCACAATCCAGACAACACCTGACCAAATACTTGATCTTACAGAAGTTATAACCTAAGGGAAGAAACCACATTGGAGTTCGAATACTCTAGGCTGGCATATTGCCTATTTTTGCCATCTACCAGCTGGGCAGCCTCAAGCACATAGTTTAAAACTTTGAGCCTCAGTTTCCCTAGCTATGAAATTTGGACAATATAGTCACTCTGGATTATAAGGAAGTTTTGTTAAAAAAAATATTTGTGGAAACACAGACATTACTGAGCACAGTTACTCAGTAACTAATCTTTTCAAGAATCTCTTAATAATAGTATCTTTCATATAAAATAGGTTTCCTGTTATTTATTCTTTCTCCTTCTCTGTTACCTATTGTAGCTGAGGCAAAGTTTCCAAGTACAAATGAAGTGACCCTCGTCAGGCAATAAAGAAACAAATCCTTGAACAGCTATTTCCTGTCTGACAGTTGGTATGCATATGCTTCACTGACTTTACTGTTTAGCCATGAAACCTTCATCATAAGTGTCATTTGGCTTTAACTTTGCAATAAGGTAATTATAGTGCCGGGCTTATTAAAAACAGACTCCATCACAGGAGACTTTGACGGATGTTAGTTGAAGTTCTAACTTGACAGGCAAGTGGGATGAGCAAGTGCATGGCAGAGCTAAAGACATTATATTGCAAATGCTGTTTATTTTCTGTCAACTATAAACTATGCAGTAAATAACACGTTATAAAAGAGATCCAGAAATAACATTAAGCTAAAATGGAACCATCAATTATTCTCTCTCCTTTTGCTTTCAGAAGATTTTTCCCCCTTCACTGTTGGTACCTTTTCCTTTATTCATTAATTGCTTTTTTTCCTGACTCCCCTGTTCTGCTCCAATGCCTATAAATCATTGTAAAAAGAGATAAAATGTTACTATTATGAAACGAGTGTAAAATGGTATTTAAATAAATTTGCTTTTGCTATCAAGTCAACTTTCTCTAACCTTTATGCAAAAGTTGAAAGCTTCTACTACGAAGTCGTAAATACCTTTTTGAAGAGGGTATTTATTTTTAGCATTCACATTTTTTTTAGGCACTGGACAGAGTCCAGAATTAAAGCCATCCTTCCATGTGAGTTTTGAGATGTAAATTTAAAACATACTATGGCAGGAAGTTCAAAGTTTTACAGTAAGGAATCATTCTTCCATTCATTTAGGGTGCTTGGTATGCATCATATAATGGGGAACTATGAATGAGACAGAAATGGCCCCTATTCTCAAGGAGCTTATAGTTATTACATATATGTTTTGAAGATATTCAGGCTTAACTCCAAAACTCCTTTGATTTTATCCAGTAAAACGCCCACTGGCTCTGCCTACTGATGGCACTCTGAAACTCCTCTATTCTGCCATCCTTCAGCATACCATTGTTACATGTAAAATAATGTGGGCATAGAAACCTTCCATACTTCCAATTAAACATAACTATATATGTTGGTCAAAGCACAGTATTAATGAAATGGAATTGAGAAAAGTTCTATAATAAGGCTAATGTGCATGCCTAGATTTCATCAATGGGGTATAGAAATGCAATGTACTCAGCAACTGTGGGCATAATAGAAACCTACAAAGAATAATCAAAATAGGGCCAGCCTTGTGGCATAGTAGTTAGAGAAACTGTATCCTACATAGCCAACCATGGCTTGAATCTTTCATAAAATATGCCATGTGAGTATGATTGAGTGCCAAAACCCTCAACAGGATGGATAAATGGAGAAGAAGGGATTATGACATGACCATGCCCCGCTGGAGGTAAGGGGTGCTTTATCCCTCCCCCACTCTGTTTCTCCAGCTCTCTCTCTCTGGCACACACATGTACCCTCAAGCAATTAAAAATAGTACTAATAATAAAAGATATAAAATACCTCATTGGAGAAATTTAAATTTTTTGCATCCCTGCAGATAACCTAAGATCATCTAAAATGCCTCAAATCATCTGATTAGGAATCATGATCTAGTTATCAAAGCATAAGTTGAATTACAAGGCCTCAGGAAATATGACTAGAGAAGACGTGTGCCTTTTTGAGCTTTCTGACTAGGACAAAGTACCACAGGAATAATTGGAAAGCATTGAAACCGTGACTCATTACCACAGTTCAATAGGAATAAGATACAAGAACAGGAACAATTATATACTTAGATAATAGGATTAAATCTTGTGGATAAAGTACCACAAAGAAATCCCCACCACACCAGACCAGCACAGACACCACACTACCATTTCTTTAATTCTCTGAGCACTAAAATTCTCTAAAATCATCAAATAAAATGCTGATAATTTTGTTTAAATAGTCTACTGTAAGGAAATTCAGTGTTGCTATAAAACAGATCTTCTGTTCATCAAAAGAAGGTACGGGAAATTTCTACATGGTATTTTAAAAACCGTTTTCTCCATTCTTGGGAGTTTCTTAATGGAATTACTTCTCCGAACTGTACACATATACTGCTTGTTGATTCTGCCACTTTTTCAGTGGCATATTTTGGCACATCATCTCTGCCTTATCTCAGAATATAAATACATTTGTGACACACATTGGTGATGTGAGGGTACATGGACAACCAAAATCAGAAAGAATTGTTAAATAATGGTATTGCTATGTGCTATTTCATTCATGATACTTGGGTTTCCTTAATATAAAATGAGGATAATGATAGTATCTTCTGCCTAGGACTCTTACAAGGGGTAATAGACATAGTTCTTGCAAAGGGCTTGGCTCTGTGCCGGGCATAGTGGTTACTATAATTACTATTATTTGTGTTGTTGATATACTGATATCTTTACCAAAAGTACAACTGATATGTCTATGTAGATATGTATTTAGATATATAGATACAGAGAATTTATACAGAATGGGTAGGAAATAGAGCTTTCAAGATGACAAAAGACTGTCTTTCAGATTTATTATCATTTAGGAGTTTCTAAACAATCACTACATATTCTTACAGGCCTCCAATGGATAGAATCGCACACATGTCCCCCATCCCTGTGCTCCCTGGAGGCCCTCTTCAGGTCAATCTCATATCCTTCAAGGTCACTGTTCCTACAGTGTTTTGACATACCTCCATGAGAGCACTTTCCACATAATGCTGAAATTATTTCTTCCTACAGAAATGTCCCTACCAAACTGTCAACTCCTGACAACTGACCTTATCCACCCTTGAGTCTTCTAGTCCTAATACAGTTTGAAGAAAAATGAAAGAAAGAGAAAACAGAGGAAAAAGGAAAAAAATAAAGTCAGAGTGAAAAAAGACACAGACTGTACACAGTCAAACCTTCACATTCCTAAATCCTCTTCTCATGTGTTATTGATTTCAAGAGCCTCTCTGGAATTCTTCCACCCTTTGCTTGGTCTGAATCTGTATTCTTGCAGACAACCAATGTAACTATTTCACAGATGAGAGCCATGGGGCCAAGAGAAAAATCGTTGGAAAAAGCCTTCATTTAAACATCTAGATATTATGCCTCTTCATATAGCAAAAAAAAAAAAAAAGAAGAAGAAGAAATTTATACCCTAATATGTTAAGAAACTCAGATGATCTTTTTGTTTTGTTTTGTTTTAAGATCATTGGCCTAGGGATTTGCACACTGGAAGATCATATCCTAGACCAGAAAAGGGAGCTGCCCATACCCCAGAAATAGATACTTAACTGTCCAGTGAGGGAAAGGATGCCAACTCTAGGAAGCTGTTTATAAGAAGAGAAACATAGGTTGAGGCAAACTCTCCTATGGGTGACTCAAAGTAGAATCATAGTCTTTAGAGACTACAAGGCTGTGCATGACCGGCCATCCCTCCATCCTATGCTCTGACTTTGTCTACCTCTATCCCCACCAGCTACTACTACTTTGTGCTCTGTCTGCATTGGTCTCCTTACTGGTCTTCAAACTTTCCAATCACATTTGCATTGGCTCTTCCCTCTATGTGGAACATTCCTTGATAACTGTGAACATACACTTCTATAAATGTGACCCTCTCAGTCAGCTGACCAGCTTATTTGAAGTTGAAGCCAGCACTGCTGATTCTCTATCCCTTCTGTTCCTCCCACATCCCAACCCTAATACCTTTCAACTTCAAATATACTTGATAATTTACTTATTGAATTTTTTGGTCTATCTCTGCCCTTGGGAATTCAGGCACCATAAGGACAGGCTTCAGATCACAGAAGAATTCATGGCACGTCAGTTGTCAATAAATCTTTGTGAAATTAATGAAATAACTTGGGTTAAGGCAGGGCAATGTCAATTTGGTATCAAGACCTGGACCTTAGACCTTGACATCTGTCCTGGGTTCCATACTTTAGATGATCTGCTCTTATCTGGCATGCCCTCCTGGGCTAAGGAGCCCAAGAGATCACAGGACTTGCCATCCAGACCAGCCTCCCTTCTTCTAGACCATACTCTAATGCCTAGGAACTCTCTGCCCCAACAGGGAGACTCCCATTTTTAGGAACTGCATGGCTCTCTTGTGCTGGTTCATCCTCCCTGTCTGGGACATGCTCTGTCAGTGTACAAACCCAATGACCAAGGATGGCTAGTGGGTAGGTATTTGCCGAGGGGGATAAAGATTGGACTTTCAGGCTGTTACAGGGTTTAGGGGAGCTAGTGTCCATATGCACTGACTTAAGGCCTATTAAGTGTGGGTAGAGCCACAGGGAGTTGGGAGTAAGTGTTCCAGTTTCTTTCCAAGTCCAGAACTAAACCAGTCTAGGTATCTAGGCCCATCTAGTGATAAACTGGAATACTAAAACTCTCCTACCTAAAGTAAGAGTGAAAAGTTTCCTTTCTACCTGGTTCTAACTGAAGCAAGATGCTGTTCCCTTCGCAGTTCTAAATTTCTTGTTCTTCTTGCTTATTTATCAAAATGGGTTTCTAGGCCCATCCCTGGTGGTATCTGCTCCAAATATGTTGTGCTCTACAGGCTGGGACCACATGGGAGTCCCAAATTTGATTCCCAGTTCAACCTAAAAGTCTGGCATAGTGGCATGTGCCTGTGATTCCAGCCGAGAAACTGAGGCAGGGAAACCATGACAGTGAGACCTTGTCTTTAAAAAAAGGTTTTCCCTAGGGGATTCCACTGCTGCCTGCACCCATCCCTCACAGGTCCCCTTCTTTCCAGGTGCCAGATTCCTGTAAGAGTCACCAATCACCCCTTAGCCCCTCTTTTCAGCAGCAGGTCATCAGACATAACATGGAAATTGATTATTCTACTCACTTCAACTGGGAGGCAGTAACTGTCCATCAAAATGGCTACTGCCAGCAGCAATCACTTTTTGAAGGAACTAAGCACTTCTGAACAAACTTGAACATATTTTTAACAGTTAATAGTAGCTTTCTCCATAAAAGTACTTCTTTTTAGAAGTGCTTTCAAATATATTACCTCCTTTTATTATCTTAACATCTCTGTAAAACAGATAAAGGAGCTGAAGGAGCAGAATCCCAGAAAGGGTGAAAGATTTGACCATGACTACTTCTACAGGCAGTGTTTCTACCAAGTCAAAATCTCAGTCCAGTACAGATTCTGATGACCTCTTTCCAGTACACCATGCATATCCTGACCCCTTAGCTGCCTTCTGAATGCTTTCCTCCCAATTCACACGTCCTCTTTTTTCTTTTTCTTTTTTTCTTTTTCTTTTTTTTTTTTTTTTTTTTTGCCTTTTCTAGGTCTCATTTATTCTCTTCCTTTCTGGATCTGCCACATCAGTGTTACCCTAGAGTAAAAGAAATATAAAAGACTATATAGTGATATTTTCCAAGGAAACTTCATGTCTCTTCATTTCTTCAATTCATCTTTATTTAGAACCTGTGGTATTCCAGGCACTCTACCAAGGAAACACAAAAGTCAAAAAATCTCATGGAGCTTTTGTTCTAGGGAAAGGGAACAATCAATAAACTAGAACACACACAAATACATAAATGAGTAAGAGGACAGTGGATGCCGCCTCTGTCCCATTCGTAAGTCCTCTGCACTCCCCATTCTTATGCATGCCAGTCCAACTAGGCAGTATAGTTCTCCTATAGCACCAGTGACTTCTCACCGGAGACTTTCTCTGTTGTGCCTGGTCCTCATGTAGGGCAGACCTGAAATGCTAGGGATGTAATAGCCCTAGCAAAAGCTCTCAACCAGTAACAGATCAGTTAGTGGACAAATACCCAGCTTCCTGGTATTTCAGACAGGATATCTTTGAAAGAAAGTCTTTTGTACTATATTCCAGTGGCAATGAACTCCAAGTACTCATAGCAATTACCCTGCATTGGCTTCCATTGCTTCTCAGACTTACTTTCACACTCCCACCTGTACCTCTCCAACATTGTACTTCTCCCACCTGTACTTCTGAGATCACCACTAAGTAAAAACGTCAACTCAAATAAAGTCTTGGAACATTTTCAATAGTGATAAATGCTATGAAGGAAATAAATCAGCGTAATGTGAAACAAAGAGACTGGGGAAGTAAGGGGTCATAAAAGACTGGGTGCTTAGGGAAAACTAGAAAATTGGGCTATATTTGAGCTGGGGTGCTAGATGAGCTGTTACTTAAACAAGGAGAAATCCGCTGTTGGAACCTAGGATCTGAGGGCCAAGCATTCTAAGAAGAGAGAACGACAGGTATAAAGAGCCTGTAGCTGGAGGAAGGTCAGAGTGCTTGAAGAACAGCAAGAAGTCCAGAGTGGCTGGAGCAGGAGAGGACAGAGAAGCCAGAGCACCTGGGCCCATGGTAGGGATTTCTGAGTGTCACACTAAATACAATGGGAAGCTGCTCGACAGCCTGAACCACAGAGTGACATGATTCAATTTAGTTTGTTTTTATTGTTTCTGGGTTTTGGGGGTTTTTTTGAGAGAGAGATTTTCGTTATAGGGCGTGTGCGCTCGCCAGACAGACAGAGACATAGAGACAGAAAGCGAGAAATCACCCCTCAGGGGGGATGGTCACGCCACAATCCCTTCTCCTCCATTCTCCTCTCGGGATCTTGGGCACGCACGCACATGCACCCGACGTGAGTTTTAAGCCACCGGTTCCGGGACGCGAACCGCAGTCGACTACGTTGGAGTCCAGTGACATAGCCATTACGCTAACTGCTGGTTCCCTCAATTTAGTTTTATAAAGAGATTGTTCTGGCTGCTGTAGATCCTGTGCCCTTCTTTCCAGTACCACACAGTATACAATCTACCTTGGATGTTTGATTTAGACAGCATATGAAGTACAGTAAGAGTGACTTTCAGATTAAAAATTATACATATACATATATACATACATAGACATATATAATTTTTAATCTGAAAGTCACTCTTACTCACATATACATATATCCTATATATACATATATATGTATATATGTGTGTATACATACATATATACACATACATACACATATGTGTATATATAGGATATATGTGTGTGTATATATGTATGTATACATACACACACACACATACACACACACACACATATGGTTAAGAATTTTCCTCTGGTTGACAGAGAAATTTCCAATTCCCTAGTCCCATACTCCCACATTAAAATGTGTCATTGAGCCTTTTAAGAAGAGAGTCATGGGAAGTACAACTGGTCCATTATTACTCCTAAATCTGTCTCAAATAGCAATGTGTTCAAGAGCTCTGCATCACTACAGAGAATTCACTCACTTCCCTGATAAATCATTTTGAAAGGAAAAAAAAAGATTTTTTGCTAATAGGAGAGAAATGAAGGTCAATGTGTCTGACCATCTGGCCCCTGATCTCAAAAGATCACTGCTTTTAAGTACTCATAGCTATTAATGGTGCTGTACTAATGCATATTCCTCCTGATAAGAACTACTTTGCCATTTTGTTATTTAATGCAGATGCTGTAGAAGCAAAGGTTAGAATCTTGCACCTTTTCGGGCAAAAAGATGAGGCTAGTTAGGCTGATGCATGACAAGCAGTCAGAATAAATTATTTCCCCCTCTCTGTAATGTTCTTTTGTCAGCTTCTGGGGGTCAGTCACTATTTTAGCTCAACTAATGCTGCTGCCACGAGCAGAATAGCAGATGAGATGCAGACAAGTTTACTTTAAAATCACTGCTCTGAGCTAAAGCATCTGATGCCTATTTATACAACGCCCGCTAGTCCATTATTCTTCTTTCAAAAGTTGTTCTATTGTTCACAGGAGTTACACACTGAGAGGCAGGTAACCTTGTGGAAGAATGTGTTGTGAGATTCCTTAATCAGTGTGCTCTTTGAAAGAATTATATAGGGAAAACTCTCAAAATTAAGCAAAAAAGAAAGAAAGAAAGAAAGAAAGAAGTCTCCCAAATTTTAGAAGAGTTTAACAGAAAGAAATAGCAGTTTTATTCACTTTTAAACCTGGATATTTTTAGGAAAACTTACATCCCCAAAACAATCACTCCTTAATTAAATTTTTTTTTTTCATTTTGGCTCATATAACATTATCATTCATAATTCAAATGCAGTGTGTCTAGGTAGTGATGGAACACAAGACATAGCAAATTTAAAAAGCAGCTATGTTTCACTAAAAGTTTAGGCAGTACAATATCGTCCCTTTTGTTGTTTTACTTTCCATTATTTCAGTTACCTATGGACAATGATAGTAAAAATAGGTGAACACAATACAATAAGATATTTTGAGAGAAACCACATTCACACGACTCTTCGACAATGTAGAGTTATAACTATCCTATTTTATTATTGTTGTTAATCTCTTACTGTGCCTAACTTATTATAAATTAAATCTTAGCACAGGTATGTAAATATAGAAAAAAAAAAGCCAGTATATATATAGGATTCAGAACTATCTGCTATTTCAAACATGCACTTGGAGTACTGAAATGATCCTTGGGAACACTATTATCTCTATTCCATACTCCAGTATGAAGATGATAACAAGTGCAGTAAAAAGGAAAAATATTGTTGAACTCTATCCAAATTTATTGTCAGGAATTACTATATCTTTGCAATATAATTTGAAAATAGGAAGTGTGATACCTCCATCTTTTTTCTTTCTCAAGATTGTTTTGACTATTCCTGATCTTTTTTAGAGAGAGAGATTTTTGCAATAGGGCACATGTGTCCGACAGAGAGACAGAGAAACAGAAAGCAAGAATTCACCCGCCAGGAGGATGGCCATGCCACAGTCCCTTCTCCTCCATTCTCCTCTTGGGATTTTGGGTATACATACACATGCACCCAGTTTGAGTTTCAAGCTGCTGGTCTGGGACTCAAACCATGGTTGGCTATGACGGAGTTCAGTGATGTAACCACTACAAACTACTATGCCATCTGCTGGTCCCATCCTAGTCTTTCAACTATACTACTATAATTTTAGTATTACTTTCTCTTTTTTTCTGGAAAGGTTTTTGCTATAGGGCACATGCACTCAGCAGAAAGACACAGAGAGAGACAGACAGAAAGCGAGAAATCACCACCGGGGAGGATGGCCACACTGCAATCCCTTCTCCTCCATTCTCCTCTAGGGATCTTGGGCATGCGTGCACATGCACCTGGCATGAGTTTAAGCCACTGGGTCCAGGACTTGAACTCTGGTCGACTACATGGTAGTCCAGCAACATAGCCATTACACCATCTGCTGGTCCCAGTATTACTTTTATTACTGTGGAAAATGCTATTTGGATTTTGATAGCGATTACAATGAGCCTTTTCATTGACTTGGATAGTGTGGACATTTAACAATATTAATTCTTCCAATACATGAACAAAGGGTATCTTTCCATTTATTTCCATCTTCTTCCTTTCCTGATGCTTTATGGCTTTCAGTGTACAGATCTATCAAATCCTTAGTTAAATTATTCCTAGGTAATAATTTATTTTGTAGGTATTGTGAATGAAATTGTTTCTTCAATTTTATATTTTTTTCTCTCTTTTTGTTTTTTTTGGAGAGGTTTTTTCGCTATAGGACGCGTGCGCTCGCCAGACAGAGAGAGACATAGAGACAGAAAGCGAGAAATCACCCCCCAGGGGGGATGGTCTTGCTGCAATCCCTTCTCCTCCATTCTCCTCTTGGGATCCTGGGCACGCACGCACACGCGCCCAGCGTGAGTTTTAAGCCACCGCGGTCAACTACGTGGGAGTCCAGCGACATAGCCATTACGCTAACTGCTGGTTCCCTTCAATTTTATTTTTGAAGATTTTTATTAATGTAAATAAAAGCAACTGATTTTCACAAATTGATGTATCCTGAATCCTCAATGAATGTTGAATTGAATTCATTTATGACTTTTTTTTTTTCTTTTTTTTTTTGAGAAAGAGAGTTTTGCCATAGGGTATATGTGCTTGCTGGGAAGACAGAAAGCAAGAAATCATCCCCTAGTGGGGATGGCCACATTGTAATCCCTTCTCCTCCATTCTCCTCTCAGGATTTGGGGCATGCATGCACACACACCCAGACTGACTGGAAACCACCAGGTCCAGGACTCAAACAGCAGTCAACTACATGGCAGTTCAGTTATATAACCATTACACCATCTGCTGGTCTCATCACTTAATACTTCTAACACATTTTGGTGTGTTCGTTAGGTTTTCTATTTATGGAATCATGTCATCACCTGCAAACAGGGATAACTTCACTTGTTTCTTTCTGATCTGAATGCCTTTTACTTTTTTTTTTAATCTGATTGCTCTTGCTAGTACTTCTAGTATATGTTAAATAGAAGTGAAAAGAGTAAGTACCTATGCCTTGTATAGTATCAGAGCTTTAGTAACCTAAACAGTATGATACTTGCATAAAAACGAATACATACAACAATGGATCAGAAAAGACAACACAGAAATAAACACAAGAAGAGTCAATTACTCTTTAACCAAAGCACAAATAATACACAATAGGGAAGTGATGGTCTTTTCAATAAATGAAGTTAGTAAAGGGATATCTGTACAAAAATAAAATTGGACTTTTACGCCACACACAAAAATCAACTCAAAATGGATTATAGAAATAAACATAAGATCTAAAGAAATAAAACTACAAGAATGAAACAGAAGTTTCATGGCCTAGGTTATTGCAATAATTTGTTGTAATCATACAAAAAGTTCAGGCAACAAACGCAAAAATAAATAAATGGAATTACATCAGACTGGAAAGCTTCTGCACAGCAAAGAAAACAATCAACAAAATAAAAAGACAGCCTACACATTGGGAGAAAATATTTGCAAACAAAATGTCTCATAAGGGGTTAACATTCAAAATATATAAGAAACTCACAAACCAATTTTTAAAATGGGCAATATGAATAGATATTTCTCAAAAGAATATATATAGACAATTGGTATATTAAAAGGTGCTCAAAATCACTAATCATCATAAAAATGCAAACCAAAACTACAATGAGATATTGCTTCACATCAGAATATAGAGTAGAAATATGTTCATAGAAATATAAATTGATATAACCATTATAAAAACCAGTACGGAGGTTCCTCAAAAAATTAAGATTACGGCCCACCCATAGTAGCTCATGCTGGTTAATGTTGTACTCAGCAAGCTATGGCCACACAGGAGGCCCAGATTTTATTACTATCCCACCCTAAAAGTCAGATTTATGACTTTTTTTTTTTCTTTTTTTTTTTGAGAAAGAGAGTTTTGCCATAGGGTATATGTGCTTGCTGGGAAGACAGAAAGCAAGAAATCATCCCCTAGTGGGGATGGCCACATTGTAATCCCTTCTCCTCCATTCTCCTCTCAGGATTTGGGGCATGCATGCACACACACCCAGACTGACTGGAAACCACCAGGTCCAGGACTCAAACAGCAGTCAACTACATGGCAGTTCAGTTATATAACCATTACACCATCTGCTGGTCTCATCACTTAATACTTCTAACACATTTTGGTGTGTTCGTTAGGTTTTCTATTTATGGAATCATGTCATCACCTGCAAACAGGGATAACTTCACTTGTTTCTTTCTGATCTGAATGCCTTTTACTTTTTTTTTTAATCTGATTGCTCTTGCTAGTACTTCTAGTATATGTTAAATAGAAGTGAAAAGAGTAAGTACCTATGCCTTGTATAGTATCAGAGCTTTAGTAACCTAAACAGTATGATACTTGCATAAAAACGAATACATACAACAATGGATCAGAAAAGACAACACAGAAATAAACACAAGAAGAGTCAATTACTCTTTAACCAAAGCACAAATAATACACAATAGGGAAGTGATGGTCTTTTCAATAAATGAAGTTAGTAAAGGGATATCTGTACAAAAATAAAATTGGACTTTTACGCCACACACAAAAATCAACTCAAAATGGATTATAGAAATAAACATAAGATCTAAAGAAATAAAACTACAAGAATGAAACAGAAGTTTCATGGCCTAGGTTATTGCAATAATTTGTTGTAATCATACAAAAAGTTCAGGCAACAAACGCAAAAATAAATAAATGGAATTACATCAGACTGGAAAGCTTCTGCACAGCAAAGAAAACAATCAACAAAATAAAAAGACAGCCTACACATTGGGAGAAAATATTTGCAAACAAAATGTCTCATAAGGGGTTAACATTCAAAATATATAAGAAACTCACAAACCAATTTTTAAAATGGGCAATATGAATAGATATTTCTCAAAAGAATATATATAGACAATTGGTATATTAAAAGGTGCTCAAAATCACTAATCATCATAAAAATGCAAACCAAAACTACAATGAGATATTGCTTCACATCAGAATATAGAGTAGAAATATGTTCATAGAAATATAAATTGATATAACCATTATAAAAACCAGTACGGAGGTTCCTCAAAAAATTAAGATTACGGCCCACCCATAGTAGCTCATGCTGGTTAATGTTGTACTCAGCAAGCTATGGCCACACAGGAGGCCCAGATTTTATTACTATCCCACCCTAAAAGTCAGATGTGATAGTATGCACTGTAGTCCCAGCTATTCAGGAGGCTGAGGTAAGAAGATCATGACACAATTAGACTCTGTCTGATAAAAAGAAAAGTCAAAAATAGAAATTAAGTCTGAAAACTAAATTTAGAAAAATCAAAAACTAAAAATACCATGTGACCCATCAGTCCTTTTGGGTATATGACAAGAGGAATGAGATAATATGTCACAGAAATATTTATGTTCCCATGTTCATTGAAGTGTTATTCACAATAACAAACATATTGAAACAACCTAAGTATTACTTAATTAACTAATTAATTAATTAATTAATGGGTTAAAATATATATATAGTATAGATGCACGATGGAATATTATTCAGCCTTAAAAAATGAAAATGAAATTCTACCATTTCTCTCAACATGAATAAGTCTGGGTGATTAAGTGAAATAAGTCAGGCAAAGGAAGAAAATATTTTATTATCTCTTTTAACATGTGAAATATAAAATAAGTCAATTAATAGAAATGGAGAATAGATGTAAGGGATGGGGGACATAAGGAACCATAGGTCAAAGAGTACAAATTTACAAGTATGTAGGGTAAATGTTAAGACTAAAGATCTAATCTCTAGCATGATGACTATATTTAATACTATTTCATTATACACTAGAAATTTGCAAAGAATAGATTTGTGGTGTTCTTTTTTTTTTTTTTTTTGGAGAGGTTTTTTCGCTATAGGGCGCCTGCGCTCGCCAGACAGAGAGAGAGAGACAGAAAGCGAGAAATCACCTCCCAGGGGGGATGGCCATGCCATAATCCCTTCTCCATTCTCCTCTCGGGATCTTGGGCACACACGCACACACGCCCAGCGTGAGTTTTAAGCCACTGGGTCCGGGACGCAAACTGAGGTTGACTACATGGAAGTCCAGCGACATAGCCATTACGCTAACTGCTGGTCCCAGATTTGTGGTGTTCTTAACACAGAAAAGCAGAATGCTAAATGAAGAGATGAACATGTTAAGTACTTGATTGTGGTAATCACTCACTATGCAAATACATAAATTATAGATATATATGTATCAAAATATCATGCTGTACACTCTAACTATATATTTAAATTAAAACAGAGGGTAACATTTAAAAGATGAAATAATGTTTTAGTAGAGATAGGCTTTTTAATTAATTCAGATCCTGTACAAGCAAAATAGAAAGTTAAATTTTGATTTTAACTTTTGTTTTCCATTTTAAATTTCATAACATTTTTGTTTACATTTAAATACACTACTTTTTTTTATTCTCAGAGCAATCATTATTAAATAGACTATAAAAATAGAAAAGATTAATAAAAACCAAGAATTGGTTTTCTGAAAAGATAAAATCAACACAATTTTTAAAAAGATAAAAATTTAAGTAAATAAATTATAAATGAAAGAAGAGATATTACAACTGATACAACAGAAATATGAAGGATCATAAGAGAGTACTATGAAAAATTATACCAAAGGGAACCAGCAGTTAGCATAATGGCTATGTTGCTGGACTCCCATGTAGTCGACCGCGGTTCGCGTCCCGGACCCAGTGGCTTAAAACTCACACTGGACGTGTGTGTGTGCATGCCCAAGATGCCGAGAGGAGAATGGAGGAGAAAGGATTGCAGCGTGACCATCCCCCCGGGGGGTAATTTCTCACTTTCTGTCTCTATGTCTCTCTCTGTCTATCTGGCAAGCACACGCGCCCTATAGTGAAAAACCTCTCCAAAAAAAAAAAATTATACCAAACAAATTGATAACCTAGAAGAATGGATAATTTCAAGAAATACACATCCTGGCAAAATTGAATTATGAAAAATTAGAAAACTAAAGCAAAAAAATTAACAAAGATTGAATCAATAATCAAAAACTTCCAATTAACAAAGATTGAATCAATAATCAAAAACCTCCCAACACCACCAACAACAAAAAAAAAAAACAGAACCAAATAGCCTCAAAGCTGAATTGAATAATATATTTAAAGAAGAAATAATGCTGATTCTTCTCAAACTCTTCCAAAAAGTTAAAGGGGAGAGAACACCTTCAAAGTCATTTTAGGAGGTCATGACTGCCCTGATATCAAAGCTAGATAAGAATATTACAAGGAATGAAAAGGATCCCTAATGAACATACATGTTAAACTCTTCAACAAAATACCAGCAAACTGAATTCAACAGAATTTTTAAAATGTCATTAACCATGATTTATTGGGCTTTATTTCTGGGATGCAAATATAGTTAAACATACCCAAGTCAATAACTTTGATACATTATATTAATATAATGAAGGATAAAAATCATGTGATTATCTCAATAGATGCAGAAAAAGCAAATAACAAAACTCAACATCTTTAATGATTAAAAAAAAAAAATCAATGAGCGAAGGTACTCAACATAATGAAAGCCATATGTGATAAGCCCACCTCTAAAATCATACAAAAATTCTATTCTACAATTTCACTGCTCCCCTCCCCTTCACATCTTATGCTACTGATGTCACACTTTGTCTTTTTAAGTAAACTATCAACAAATTATTATAAAGTTATTTTTAGGGAACCAGCGGGTGGCCTGGTGGTTTAGGTGCTGGATACTCCCACATGGTTGACTGCAGTTTGAGTCCCGGACCTGGTGGCTTGCTTTCTCACCTTCTCTCTCTTTCCTTCTCTCTCTCTTTCTGCGTATCTCTTTCTGGCAAAATTAAAAATAAATGAATAAAGTTAAATAAATAATTATTTTTTGGAGGAGTCCGGCCTGGTGAGGCCCCAGGATCTGTCTGAGCCCCCAGACCTTTGAGCTCCGCTTCCGGTCGGATCAACATGTTGGCAAGGCTACTGTTGTGCACCCCCCGACCTTGGAACAAAGCTTGGGTCAGTTAGCATGTCAGCAAGGCTGCTTGCTATTTGCTCCAGAGAATTGAGGCAGCCTCACTGGGAAGCGACCCCCCTCTGACTCCCCAATTTACTACTATGAAAGAATTGCATAGCTCTCCTATACATCCTGAGTATATGATAAAATCTTCCAGGAAGTCCCC
>NW_006160211.1:276743-336319 GCF_000334495.1 Tupaia belangeri chinensis
AAATAGATAAATATATTAGGATTCCTCAAATTAAGTTTTAGATCCCTACAAAACTGTATAAGTATCATTCTTTATTAGACCCATAAAAACTAAGATCTATTCTTGAGATTTTCTTTTCTCAGCACCATTCTCAGTAATCACAAGATGGCTCCTGCGCCGCATCTGCTTACCGGAACCGCTTTCCTGAAACTGCATTCCATGGAGACCCACCTACAATTGAGGAACTGCACTAGACCCACCCTTAATCCACCCCTGAATAGGAATTGCACTAGACCCACCTTTAATCCAACCCTGAATAGAATCTTTGTTCTTTATTGTTAAAAACTTTATGAGCTGTTAATTGAAACACTAGCCCCTCTCCCTTTACTTGCATGTAACACGTTTTCAATAAAAACACACGATGATTCCTAGCAGTCGTCACTCCTTAGAGAGCGATCTCTGAGGGGTATCCGACATAGGACGTGCATGAAAGGCATCGAGGCCTCTGTCTTCTGTTCACCTTCGCCGCCTTCGTCGAGATAACCCACCCACGCCGAGGCTGGACCCTGGCAATTTTTTAAAAATGTAAAGTTATTTTCAATACTTTCAACTTTTATACTAGAGCTAAAAGTTATTTACATACCACCATTACAGTATTGAGTATTCTGAATTTGACTTTATCAGTGCATTTTACACTTTTATATGTTTTCATGTTGTTACTACTAAGTGTCCTTTCATTTCAATTTAACTCCCTTAGCATTTCTTGTAAGGCAGGTTTTGTGATAAAACTCCCTCAAGTTTTATCTAAGAATGTCTTTATCATTCCTTCATTTGTGAAGGACAGCTTTGTTTAATATAGTGTTATTTAGTTTTTGTTTCTTTCAGCACTTTCTCTTAGTTTACAGGCTTTCTACTGTGAAGTCTGAAGGTAGCCTTAAAAAGATTCCCTTGTATACAATGAGTCTCTCTCATCTTGCTGCTTTCAAGATGCTATGCCTTTGACTTTCAACAAGTTGATTACAGTATGTCTCTTCTGTGGGTAGATCTTGATTGGATTTTTTGAGCTTCATAAATTTGGAAGTTCTTATCTTTTCCAAAATATAGGAAATTTTCCACAAGTTTTCTTTAAGTAATTTTTTTGCCTCTACTTCTGACCTTTTTCTGAGACTCCCATAATTTATATATTCAGATCTTTGGTGATGCTTCATAGATCCTTCATGCTTTTTTCACTTTTTTGTTGTTGTTGTTGTTCCATTACTTGATTGCTTTCAGCTGACTTGTCTTTGCATTCAATTCTTTCAGTTCTTCTACTGAAGCTCTCTACTGAGTTTGTAAGCTAAGTTACAGAGTCATTTCAGGGCCTATAGTTGAGGCCAAGAACAATGGACCTATCACTCAAGGCACAAATGGGCACGGCATCTTCCAAGTATCTGGTGGATATTTCTGAAGGCAAGACTAGGGCCAAATGAGGCTGTAACTGAGAATAAAGGGGGACAGGGCTTTTTCCAGGTTAAAGAAAGAACCAAAGTCAGGATGTCTATTACATGGGTATAGGTCTTCCCTCACAAAACAGCTCTCCTAGGTCTTGGGTTCCACAGGATTTCACAACATGAATCTCAAAGCTCCCATAAAGGCACTTCTGTCCATAGATGGCTGTGAAATTGTTCTTACGTAGGGATATGAACAGGGACCTCATATTCTGCCATCTTGCTAACATCACTCCCTCTGATGCTTTGGCACAGGACTGCAAGCATAGAGCCACCGCTATTCACCACTCACAATCTAAATGGGCCATCTGAAGAAAAGCAGTCAGTAAACAACCTGTGTCTGTTTCTGGGGCCTTATTTGTGATTCTCTGAGAATCAAGGCCTTTGTACACTACATTGCTATGAACCCTTCACTTCTAGAGCTGAAATTACTCTTAACCATCCAGACATTTCACAACTCTGATCTGTTTCCAAATACACAGTTAGTGGGGCTCTGTTTCCACATAAAGGCATTAACCACTAGCTTATCTCTCTGCTTTATGGTTTTACTTTATTTCCTTTGAGAATCGTTTCTCCATGTATTTTCTGAGTTCAAGTCCTGCCTCTTCATCCTCCATTGCTGACTCTAAGAACAAAAACTTCTAACTTCCTCTGGGAAATGGAGGTGGAGAAGTCAGGAATGAGGTTGAGGTTAGGCTCTTCTTCACCACTCCCAAGAGCAACAAAGCACTCTCACCCTGCCCATGTACTTTCTTTTTTAAAATTAATTAATTAGTTAATTAATATACATTCAATCACATTGTTTAGCTTATAAAGTGAACATTTCGATATGTCAACATTTCTCCCCAGTTCAGTTGATCAAAATATCTTCAACAGATAACACCACACCTCTCTCTCCTATCAATGCTCTGCCTCTGTATCCCTCCTCCAAATGTCCTTCCCTAGGCCCTACTCCTCCACACACACCACATCTGGCATTCACACCCATCTCTTGTGTTTGTATATCTTTAAGTCAATCAGTTTCAGTCATAGAGTGCATATATACTCGGTATATATTAAGTGGACATACAATGTCTCTCCTTGCTTCACTCAGTAGTAAATCTTCCATATTCTTCCACTTTCTGTCAAAAGCCAGGGTTTTGTTGGGTTTTATGGCTGAATAGTATTCCATAGAGTATATGTGCCAGTTTTTCAATCCATTCATCCATACAGGGGCATTTGGGTTGGTTCCATGTCTTAGCAATTGTGTATTGCCAAAATAATTCTACACAAGAAGAGTGGAGTGGGTGGCATCTCACTCCCTGACCCAAAAATATACTACAAAGCTGTGGTAATCAAAACAGCATGATACTGGCACAGAAACAGACATGTGGACCAATGGAACAGAATAGAGTCCCCAGAAATAAATTCCCATGTACTTTCTATCTAGGACTCAGTGGTTTCATCTGTACACAATGACAGAGGTTAATTAGTTAACTGCTTCTGGACTGGCTGCCCTTAGCAACTGGCTTTGACTTATAACTAAATTTCAGCAAGAGACAGTTCTTGCAGATTTTGTTATCTTATACCAGAAGAGAAATCTGATCAGAATTGAGAGCAGAAAATTAACTGGCTGTAAGAGAAACTTTTTCCATTGATTAAAATCTCTGAATTTCCATCTTTTAGTAGTGGTCACATCATACTGACAGTCATAGAAAGAGATTATCTGGTTATGTGATATTCTATCAAATAAAAATCCAGTAGCCTTTTAAGAAATCAAAAGCCCCTTCTTTCAGAGCCTGGAACACCAATATTAACTAAATTGGGGATCTGGTATCGGAATGACAATGCATTCGGAATCCACACTGGCCAGACTCAGCCCCACAAAGGCAACGTATTGATGCACATACCCTGACCAACCAGACTAAGTCTTCTCCTTTATGGGAATCATTCTGTGCCACTGTGGAAACTGTTAGTGCCCTTCCGGCCCATTAATTTTTCTGTATTTAAGAGGAACAGCATTTCCATCTCTTAGATTAGAATTTGTTCATTAAACCCTCATCTCACTTTCCAACCTGCCAAATTTTCATCAGCAGAGTTCTGGGATTCAGGCAACACAACCCATTAAGCACAACATCTTGAAATTTATAATTTTGTTTTACAAAACCCTCTACAGACAATCTATCTTACATACATTAGCCTAGTAAAAGATTAAATATAAATGGATGCTTTCTAAAGCATTTTGAACATATTATTGTTGGCTTAACACTTCACAAACTATTTCCATTTTGCAGAATACTCCGAATCATACATAATATGCAAAGACCAGAGAGCTCAAGTTTTTATTTGTTTGCTCTTAATGATAAGCACTTAAAGTAACATTTGTTGAATTTTATTTCTTTAACATTTTAATTAGTGAGGAATGGGGCAATACACATGATGGTCTGAGAGTATGTTGTTTAAAAAACTCAAAGTAGGCCACCCTTGGTGGTGTGGGCTAACAAATTGAACTGCAGTGCTAGAAGCCACATGGTGACTGCAGATTAGGTTCAGATCCCCAGTTGACCTGAAATATATCAGATGCTCACATCTTGACAAGCTGGAGAGCTGGAGGTAGGGAATTACAGCATAACAAGACCCTGTTGATAGTACCTTTCTCTCTCTCTCTCTCTCTCTCTCTCTCTCTCCTCTCTCTTTTTCTCTCTTTCTCTCTCTCTCTCTCTCTCTCATAAAAATAAAATAACTTAAAGTATAACAATTTTTCTAATCAAATATATCAAGTCAGAAAGGGAGTGTTAAAAGGAAAAGCCCAAACCCTTAGAGGGAAACAGGAAAGCCTCCTGTCCATTCTGTTTGTCTGGGTGTCATATTCCATGATTAAAGGAAGATTGGGCATAGAGGAAATATTAAATAGTCTCAGGGGACAGCTGGATAGCATTAAGCTGATCAGTCAGCCCTCAGCCTTCTTTCTTCTAAGCAATGGGACATCACAGAGCAATGAACAACCAGCTAGACCCAAAAAGGACTGATTGTGCAGGGAGATGGCAGAAGCGGGAGATACCCCATCCCTGCATGGGGAGCAGGAACTGCCTATGAATAGAGTTCTGCCTGAGGAGCTAAAAAGACAACCCAGGGGTGGGGAGTTGGGGAAAAGTCACATGCCTAGATACCTTGATCCAAATAAGGAAGGATTTAATCATTGGAAGCAGCAGCTTTAGAGGTTTTACAAATAATCTCTCAGCCTCAGGAAACTAAAGCAGGGCTGTCCTCTGAGGAAAGTCATATGCTGGTTTAAATATTTGGGCCTTACATTCTAATGCTGAAGTTAATCATGTCAGAGACAAAAAAAAAAAAAAAAAAGGAATTCATATACAATTTCTCCCGTTTCCTGATCAGGCCATTCTACAATGTGATTAACACTGTGATCACAATAAAAATGTTTTATTTAGTGGATAATTGTATGTACCAGTATCTACCATTTCCAAATGTCTCCTTTTATTACCCTTGTTCAAGAAAGTCTTAATATTTAAGTGATTTACTGATCACTTAAAATGCCAGCCTTGCCATTAGGAGGTACATTCACTATACGTTGCTTAATTTTATAGTACATTATTTCTTTATAAACAGACACATTACTGTAGAACATTAATTAAACCCTTTCCCCATTACGCACTACATTTAGAAGACAACAGTGTAACTGAGTGTTGGCCTGACGGATGTGCCTGTGACTACATTTCTTGGCTCACATAGGAAGCACGCTCCCCAAGAAGTGGTGCTACTGGGACTTCGGGATTAGGCCACAGACAGCTATGACTGCAAAAGATGCATTTAATGAATAATGCATGGCAGATGCGCTTCAACAACCCAATTTGCTGAACTATTTAGCATCAATAACCTAGCTATAATGGAAACAGAAGGCCTTTTAGAGATAGATTATGAAGAGTTTTAATAAAATGATATAACTCCAATCATGTGCATCACATTTGCATTTAGTAAAACCTGGTGTTCAGATTGGTAGAAAAAGAAAACTTTTGCAGCCACCTTTTTATAAAGCTCTCACTCTGAAATATATTGACATATGGGTGTTGGGCAAGGATCAGTCATTAGGAAAGGATTTGAGGAAACATTGAGTATGTTCTTCTCCCTGCAAATCACACAGACTAAAAGGCCAAAGTCTGGTTTTGAAAAAGCCTTCTGGTTGAAAATTAATTCTAATGAGGAGCAGTTAACTATAAGCAAATTTCCTATTTGCTTTGACACCAAATGGCAAGCATTACAGAAAAATTCCTATGGAATAACTATTCTGATACCAGTGGAAAAGAGGACGAATAGTGTCAAGAAACTTATCTTCATAAATCATTTGCTGAACACATTCAAATCACTTGATTTCCCTGTTGACTTCCTGTTCTCCAAAATCAAAATGCAAGAGTAAAGTCCTTTGACCCAATACCTGATAAACTGTGAAAATGCTAGTTGAGGTGTCTAATTAGCATTAAGTTGAAATTTATAACTTAATGCCTTCCCATTAAGAAAAACGATAAAAGTACATCCATGTCAACTTTTCTTGTACTGAGAACATAGGTACAAAACAAAACTAAATGATTTTAATATAGTTTTATGTCTTTTTTTTTTTTTTTTTGGATTTCTTTTTTTTTTTTTTTTTTGAGAGGTTTTCACTATAGGGAGCGTGCACTCGCCAGACAGACATAGAGAAAGAAAGCGAGAAATCACCCCCCAGGGGGGATGGTCACGCCACAATCCCTTCTCCTCCATTCTCCTCTTGGGATCTTGGGCATGCACGTACACATGCCTGGCATGAGTTTTAAGCCACCGGGTCCGGGACGCGAACCGCAGTCGACTACATGGGAGTCCAGCTACATAACCATTACGCTAACTGCTGGTTCCCATGACTTTAATATAGTTTTAATGTTGCAGGACTGAGTGACTAGAAGTGAGTTCAAGATTCAATAGTGTGTTAGTATTACTTAAAAACTTAGCAGAAATTCTTAGAGTAAAATATTGGTCTAGACTCTATGCTCCATAAATAATGGCCAAAACAAATCTTCCAATGGGAAGATACTAAAGTTCCTTTCAAACTCACCCTTGTTGCACTCCTTAAAACCCTGAAATCTAACTACATCTCTGTAGCCTAGGAGTTGGTTGAGCAGGAGTCAGAGCTTAGGGATTCTAAAGCACAATCTCACCATAGTTCAAAGTCATCTAACATTTGTAAAGCATCACACAGGAGCGTGTGTGGGAAAAATCTGTTTCCCAGTGATTTAACTCACTCATATGTGAGAAATTAGGGCCTTAGAGAAAATCACTGTAAGGCAAGACATTGGACTTCTACTGAGAAGATAACATAACTACTGAAAAACTTCTACATGCCAGGCATCGTGCTAGGTGATTCAGGCACTGTCGGTTACCATTTGAAAAGATCAATATTAGAATTGACATAATAAAATGAAGACAAAATGAACAGGAGAACCAAAGTATATATTTTTGCAAAGCAACTTTGGGAGAAAGATAAGTTCAAGAAAAATAGCATAGGAAGAGGTACTATTAGGACTACACTTGTCTGTCTTGGGGAACGTGCCGGGTGAACAGGTAAGTAAGTTCTGCTACATCCTGGCATGGAATTTTCCTGAGCCACATAAAGCTGTATATCTCTGTGTACTGAGGAAGAGAATGGGGAAACAGCCCACAGGTAAGTTTCTCATCATCAATCCTGAGCTAAGTGGGTTTATAAAAATGCCTTTAAACCTCTCCTATGCTAAGTGCCCACTTCTTCTGAGAATCAGTACTTCTTAGCTCACCTAAGCAGGACTCCAGCCACAGGAGTTGATATGGATTTTATCTCCATGAGTCTTCCACTTTGTAGCATAGAAAGCCAAAGTTGACACATAGAAATTGTTCATGTCGCACTCAGTCTTGGGACTTGAGTCTGGTTGACTCCAAAGCCCTGAAATATTGTCTCTCTTATCTGAATAGGAGCTGAAGATTCTGGGTGGGGATTCATTAGGACTTGCCTACTGAAACTTAGTCAAGAATTCTCATCTGTGCTGTGAATTCATTTCAAATCCCACTTTAATGTAGGAAAAAAGTATTGCAAAATCAACACATCCAAAACAACTTATGACTTTACACTTCCAGCAAAATCTGTTCTTCTTATGTTTCCTTCCTCAGTGAGCGGTACCCCCAGCAATCTAATTCTACCAGCCAAGGATTGGAAGTCATTATAGACCTTTCCATTAACCCAGTGTTCCCATCCCCCCCACACACACAAATACCTAGCCCATTTCCAGGACCTTCCATTTTACCTTCTAGATGTTTGCTAGAACTAGCCACTTCTCTTAATGTCTGTTGCTTTCACTCTATCCCAGCTGCCATCACCTTCTGTGAGTAACTTTGGCAATTTTTCAACCTCTCCTGACACTGGTCACAGCCTCACCCAACTCCACTATTCTGCATACTGCAACCAGAGTATACTCTTTCCAATGTAAACTAGATCAGGTTACATAACTACCCACTTCTCCTTTTCACTTCTTAAAACACATCCAAGGCTTTCCACTGTTAATAGGATAAAGATCAAATCCTTAACATGATCCCATATGAACTGATCCTGGCTGATACTCTTTCCAGAGTCATGTCAAATTATGCTCCTTTTGGGGGACCAGCAGTTGTCGTAATGGCTATGTCGCTGGACTCCCATGTAGTCAACTGCAGTTCAAGTCCCGGACCCAGTGGTTTGGACTGACACTGGGCGCGTGTGTGCACGTGCCCAAGATCCCAAGAGGAGAATGGAGGAGAAGGGATTGTGGCATGGGCATCCCCCCTGGGGGGTGATTTCTCGCTTTCTGTCTCTCTGTCTCTGTCCTTCTGGCAAGCACACACACCCTATAGCAAAAACCTCTCCCCCCCAAAAAATAAATTATTCCCCTTCTGTCTTCTACAGTTTAAATATGTCCTCTCAAAATTTGTATTTGGAACCTATGACCCAGTGTGATATTATTAAGAGGTAAGACCTTTAGGAGATGCTTAAGTCATGAGGGCTCCACTCTCATGAAAAGGGCTAGTACTCATGAAAAGGCTCAAAGAAACTAACTAGGCCCTTTTTTCCCTTCTATTTCTCCTACCATGTGAGGATATAGTGTTCTTCTCTCTCTTTCCACTCCATTACGGGAGAACACAGCCAGAAGCTGCCGTCTATGAGGAATAGGCCTTCAGCAGACAGTGAACCTGACAATGCCTTGATCTTGTACTCCCATCCCCCAGAAGTGTGAAACACAAATTTCTTTTGTTTACACATTCATTACTCAGTCATGGGTATTTTGTTATAGCAGCATGCACAAACCAAGATGCTGTCTTATAGTCTTATTGTCAGTTCTTCAGACACTCCTATTATAAGATCTTTTTTAAAAAATGATTTTTTTTCATTTCCTACAGCAAACCTGTGCTCATCAGAGAGAGAGAGAGAGAGAGACAGAGAAAGAGAGAGGCAGGGTTGAAGGGGAGTGAGAAAATAAGCCATCAGGTATAAGATTTGAACTGCAGTCAGCCATGTGTAGTCCAGCACCTTAACCACCATGCAACTTGCTAGCTCCCCCACTGTAAGATCTTTTATTTTTTTCACTTTTAAAAGAATTTCAGTTTGATTTTCATTTAATCACTATACATCCTTACAGTGTACCATATTTTTTCCAGCATGAATACAATGCATATTAGTCAAGTCAAATACTTTTCATTTTTGACTATTAAATATTTTGTTTGTTTTCACCTTGATCCCTTCCCTCCCACCTGCTATTACCCACTGTTTATTACAGTGGGTAATAAACCCTCTATGCTGTCTCTAGTTTCTACAGTTGGCCTCCCTGCTATTATACCCTCCAAATTTTTTATTAATTTATTTAAAATTTATTATTTTTCCCTATTATAATGACTTTTTTCTTCTTTTATTTAAATTTATTTTTTCATTAATTCACTATACATCATTACAGCATACAAAATTAATTTTCCATCCAAAATACACTGTATATTGGCTCAATCAAGCACATCAACATACATGTTATTAACAAATAATTTTCCATTTCTTTTGTCTTGTATATTTTGTTTCTGTTTGTTTGTTTGTTTTACCACCCCACTGTAAGATCTTTACAGGCACAGGGAAGTCACTCAAATGTTCCTCCCCAGTCCAAGCCAAATGAGTAACTCCCATCCATCCTTCAAATGTTAGATCAAAAGCTATATCCCTTAAGTCCCCAAATTTATACACTCCCCCTTGGTATATTCTCACATAGCATCTTATACCTTCCTTTTATGACACCTGTCAAGGCTTTTAATTATACATGTATTTATTTAATTATCTGATTCACTCATTCATAAGCTCCATTGGAACAGAGACTGCATCTGCATTCGCCCCTCCTGTATCCCTAAGATCCAACACAATTCCTGACACCTAGGAGGTGTTCAGTAAATATTTATAGGTGACAAAAAGAAAGAATAAAAGAAAGAAGAAGGCAAGAGGGAAGGAACATGGTGAAAATTATGAATTTTCATCCTAAGTTTAAGCATTGGCTTGGAAACTGGGGTGGGGTTTGCCAAAAAACCTGCTAAGGGAAGGAAATGTTGAACTGGTTTTGAGGAGGGCTGACAACAGCTCTGTTCCACTCTCCCTGAAAATCCATTTGCTTGTCTGCCTTTGAGGCTGCCCTATATAAGCCAAAATTTCCCTGATGGGATTTCTTCTAGCATTTGTCCTACTTTTATTTGAGATAAAATAAGAGAGCAGGTAAGAACTGAGAAAATATTAATAACTTACATTGACGTAAAGCTCTGACCACACTTACGTAAGCTGTCTGTCCAAGCAAGGTTACTACAAAGCACGTGGCTGAGTTAGTGTTGTTGCTTTTCCCCAGTCAGCTGTTCTGCATTAACATTTTCTATGTCTGTGCAATACCAGATTTATTATACAATAGTTTCACTACTACTGGAGAATTTTTCCCTGCAGTATGACCTTTCCTCTTCCTTTATTTCGTATGGAGTCTTGTGTGAGCCTGCCTCATCTAGCTTCACTCCTAACTCCCCGAGTTGCTTCCTAGCATACACCACTTCCCCTGTGATGCTGGCACTGGCAGCTGGGAGATGGAGGTGATTTTAGATATGCTGACTCGAGTACAGGGCATAACAAGCCGCTGGAGCTCCCATGTCTGCACCGTGTCAATCCTGCTTATGTGCTCAAAGGATTCCTACAGCAGGTTAGTCACAGTCCAAAAGCTGAAATCCTGTGTTTACAACAGACAGAGAGGAATGTCCTAGTCACACTGTGGCCATGGCTGCCCTGTGCTTGCTCTCCTGCCCAGTTTAGAGGGCCACTTGAAAAGCGACTGCCGCTGGCTTTCCTGTCAGTGTGACTAAGTAGCGGCACATTTTAGATAGTCAAAAAATCCCATGCCACTGGCACAAGAATGATCTTTCTGGGAAACAAAAAGCAAGAGGCTGCAATAATGCTTGCAGCTGGCACCCATGGCCCTTTGCTTATCTGCTGATTGCAGAACAAATGGGGGTTTAAAATGTAAAAAAGCATGCTCCGAAGTCTATTTGATCCTCCCTTTAAAGTGAAAATAAAACCTATCACATTGAGCAGATGTTGAGCACTGACCCCATAAAATTATAGCACCTAGCTCCCCACACTCACCAGTACAAATTGTGAGATTAGTAGGAATTAAAATATCACCTTCAAACTGAACTCCCTTTCCAGAAGCATTGGTTTGAGTAGACAGAAAAGGCAACCACAGATGCAGCAACTTAAAAGAGGCTTGGGTGTTTTCATCGGAAAGAACAGGGAGTGGGAGGACTCAGGTGTAGTTTGGGTGGTGCCCCTGCTTAGAACAAGTAGACTGGGTCAGTGTGCCCCAACTCTACCTCTGATCTGTAGTCTGGTGCTGGCTCCAGATTTTCCAAGAGGTAGGACTTGCATGCAAAAGGGTGGAAGCCACAAAAGGACAGATCTGAATCCAAGATAAACAGGAACCAAAGAGCAAACAGTGCTGGTGCCTTCTAGTGGCAATGAGCTCTCTGTTTGTTAATCTCCCATCACCATACACAGGTGAAATCTCAAGTCTCTTGCTATGGACCAAATGTTTGTGTTCCCCCAAAATGTATATGTCGAAGTCCTAATTCCCAACGTGGCAGTATTTAGAGGTGTGGCCTTAAGGAGGTGCTTCCATTCATTCATTGTTGCTAATAACAAAAGTGCCCGATTTATAAAGAATGGACATTTATTTAGTTCATAGTTTTGGAGGTCCAAGTCAAGGGGCCATGCCTTATATGGGTTTTCTTGTTGGTGGAAATTCCCTGTCGAGTCCCCCAAGGTACCACATGATATCATGTGGTGAGAGAGTGAGAACTAGTGTGTCTATGTTCATATATCTTTGCTCTGGTCTGCCTGTCTCTGTCTGTCTCTCTATTTCTCTCTCTCTCTCTCTCTCTCTTTCTCATGAAATGACCAGGATTCAATCCTAGGGGCTCCCTCCTAATGCCTTTATCTAATCCTAATCACCTCTCAGGGGCTCCACCCATAATCTAATTAAGTTTCCCCACACACACCTTAACAAATTTGAGCACATGAATTCAGGGGAGACACTATCGATCACAGGCAGTAATTAGGTTAAGATGAGGTCACAAGGAAAGAATGTTCATGATAAGATTAGGACCCTTATAAGAAGAGGAAGAGACCCAGAGTTTCCTTTACCATGTGAGAATGCAACAAGAAGGCAACTACCTGCAAGGTAGGAAGATGACCCTCACCAGAACTGGGCCATATTAGCACCCTTATCTCCATCCTCCCAGCCTCCAGAACTGTGAAAAATAATTGTCTTGGTTTAAGCTGCTCAGCCTACGGTATTTTGTTAAAGCAGCCTGAGTTAAAATAGCTCTGAGATCCAGGAAGATAAGATGGGGGGCAAATATCTGGCAACATTCCCCTCAAAATAAGACCATCCGGAGGCAACACCTTACAGGAATCACAAACAGAAATCTCATCAAATTGTCCAAAAGTCCTCTATGTAAATGGGATGAAAAGAAAAACAAATATATTCTAAATTAGAAACTTTGCTCAAAGACAAAAGGAAAAAAAAGCAAAAGTCAACATTTAAAGTGGAGAATGAGAAAGAAGGCCTTGAGGAGGCTGCTGAGGTGACCAGCAAACACAGACAGTCATTTTATCTAAGGTTTAGGGCCAAAGTTGGGGACATGCCTGGAGGCTCCAAATATAGACCAGACAACTTTCTTTTACTTTTTTTTTAAAGCTTTTATTTTATTTGTTCAAAGTAACCAGTGCTTTTGGGATGCAATCTCCTCCAAATCCCTCAATACTACTTTCAAAACAAGCATATCAAACCTGATTTTTCCATTAGAATGTAGTTATTCCTTCACACTAGTAAATCAAAATGGAAGACACAGATTTTATATATATATATATACACACACACACACATATATATACATTTACATGTAGACAAGAAATGTGTATGCATGTAAATGTATATACATGTATGTATATGTATTAAACACAATTATTGAGCTTCATTTTCTGGACAAGAATGCCAAGTTAGTCTCCCTTCATAAAAAGAAATTACAATTTGAGGACACTTCACATTTGCCAGTACCAAGTCTGCCTCATCTGAGTCTTTCTAGCTCATGAGAAGCATTCACTCCCCACTGCCGTCTGTGGCACCAATTACTCCTGCAGGACCGAGACCTCTGACAAAGCCTCTTGGTTTATCAGCAGCATCGCTCTTCTTTGATTTGCTATCATCAGATTCACTGTCAGATAAAGATTCTCTCTTTGTACCAACTTCTTCTTTATCAGCTTTTTGAAAATTAAGAAATGCTTCAATTAACTCTGGACAATCTAAATTTTCTTCCGGTTCCCAAATATGGTCAGCATAGGTAAATCCCTTCCACTTCAAGAAATACTCCACCTTTACATTCACTACGCGTCAGTGCAATACTTTGTCTCCCACAAATTTTTCAGGCTCTGCCTCTTCAACATTTTTAGTCTTTCCATTCTGTTTCTTACCCATTTTTTGGAATGTAGTTTTATTGGAGGCCATTTTTTATTGATTTGAAGGGCATTTGTAATGTGGCACCCAGTAGTCCCTGGAGGGGAGGGACCAATCCAGACAACTTTCTGCTGGGATATTATAGAATATATTTGAGCTTTGGATAAGGAGTTTTGGGCTGGGACTTCTAATCCAAGTTATATTTCATATTTTGTAGTATGTAGCCATGTTCTTTTTTCTGGAGAGAGTTGACAGCTTTTTTTTTTTTTTTTTTTTGAGAGGTTTTTGCTATAGGGCATGTGCCCTTGCCAGAAAGATAGAGACAGAGAGACAGAAAGCAAGAAATCACCCCCCCAAGGGGGATGGCCATGCTGCATTCTCTCCTCAGGATTTTGGGCACATGAGCCCAGCTTGAGTTTAAGCCACCAGGTCCTAGACTCGAACCGTGGTCGACTACATGGGAGTCCAGCAACATAGCCATTATACCAACTGCTGGTCCTGAGAGTTGACAGCTTTGAACAGATTCTAAATCCTTGATAGGAAGAAGGGCTGATTATAGAATAATGGGTAAGTTTTTTTGGTTTTTTTGGAGAGGGTTTTGCTATAGGGCATGTGCACTCGCCAGACAGACAGAGACAGAGAGACAGAAAGCAAGAAATCACCCCCCCAAGGGGGATGGCCATGCTGCATTCTCTCCTCAGGATTTTGGGCACATGAGCCCAGCTTGAGTTTAAGCCACCGGATCTGGGACTCAAACCGCGGTCAACTAGGTGGGAGTCCAGCGACATAGCCATTATGCTAACTGCTGGTCCCATGGGTAAGTTTTCTTATACTGAGTGTATAATTGATCCTGGGTGTATCTGAAGTATAATTTCAAGTGGTAATCTTTGGGAATATTATAGCACCTCAGGCATACAAATATATCGTCATAGTGTCCATATAGTAAGTTCAGTCCAATAAGGGGTAGTAATACAATATCTATAGTGGACATTCATTCTTTGCCTCTCCTACCTTCTTTTCCCCTCCTGACAACTTTCTCCATCTTTGCTGGGGATCCATCCCCCACACTCTCAAATAATGTGATTCTGGTGGGGTCTCTCCTTAGTTCTGGGGCTGAAGCTCTTTCAGCCAGAGTATCACCTTCTCTGGACACAATGATTGGTATAGGGAGGGCAGGTAACCTAATCCAGGTTGGTCCTGGTGACTCTCAGGGTATCTCCAGGGAACACTGGGGCAAAGACTGACTTTTTTGGCCTAGATATGAATTTCTGAGTTGCTGACAATTATGTGACATTCCACAGTAGACCCAACACTGGAGAAGCAGAGCCAGTAAACGGAATTTAGGAAACCAGGTTCTGGCACTGTGGTTTGAGCTGTGAATCCAGGCACACTTAAGGCTATATCACATATCACTCAGATGTGCCAATTAACCTTCTCTTCTGACCAACACAAGGCAGTTTAGATTGGGTTTTCTGTCATTTGCAACCAAAAGAATTCTAACTAGAATAGTCATTGAAAATGCAACACCACAGTTTGACAGTTACCATTTATAATTCCCATCAAATAAATCTGCATCGATTAATACAACTTTCTCTATGCACAGCTAAATGCACACCTCCCATCACAGAAAAGTTCCTTTTATCTGCCCTCTCTTCACTTGTATTCTACTTCTTCTCCCTTCTTCTAAAGTACTTCTAAGATAACAGAAATTCCCTTGAGAACTCATATTTCCATTTAAAACATGCTCTGAAATGCAATCAGTTCTTGAAATCATTTTACAGAAACCTTAACAAGGCAAAGCAGCAAAAGGAATGTAGAATGTAATATGGTCATGGTTTTTGAACTGGGGCATTCAGGCATAATGAGGAAACAGACTTTCTTCCAGTTTCATTTATCACAAAAAACTAAAATCAGTGTGAAAGGTAATATCTCCTTTTTCATAGAAATAAATTAATTTTTTCATGAGGAATAAAAAAAGAGGGGGACTTTAGACCCTGAGACTCAATGCTCTGTTTATAATTTGTAAAATCATCATTTGCATGGTAATTAGCAAGTGACCAAAACCAAACCTTGATCCCAGAAGGCTTGACGGCTATTATTACAGAGATGGAAAATAAAGGCAGGAAAATTAACAACTTTTTACTTGGTATGTTCAGTAAGCTAATCAGTACTCAGTAAACCATTATGTAGTATAGTCCTTTCTGTAAATATTTATACCGCATATAATGTTAGGATGGTAAGCCAGACACACATAGTCACACCTAATTTAATATTAGGCAATTAATCAACCAGTAAATAAAACTACTTCCTAACAGAAGTTTTCATTGTAAACCATTGAAATAGCAAGAACAGGGGCCAGTTAGGGGTGTGGTGGTGAAGGCAGCTGGATTCCACATGGCCAGCTGTGTGATTGGAGTCTCATACCCAGTGTTTGAAAGACATGCCCAAAATCCCAAAATGAGGGAGAAATGGAGAAGGGATTGCAAGGTGACCAGCCTCCGTAGAGAGTGATTTCTTACTCCCCTCCCCCTCTGACTCTTCTGAGTACACATGCCCTTTGGCAAATTAAAAATAAATAGCAGCAAAAGAAGCTCAGAATTGATAGGTACAGAATTATGTATATTATAAAATGAAGGAATACTGGTCAGGTCCAATGACCCTAAGCTCAAATATTAGGCTAACTGAGGTACTAGATTTTGCAGCATTCTTCCTTTCCTGCTTCTTGTAAATTCTGAAGCACTCAAATATAGTTCAAACTAGTTTGGTTTTAAAACTTTTTTCTATGTCAGCAAAGCTTAGAGCTCTTTCAGTCAGTTAGAGTCGAAATATTAGTATGATTACTGGAAGCAATAATTTCAAATATTTAGAAGATATCTGTGGTCACAGGAAGTGCAAGAGCTTATGAAATATTAGACAAAAGCCTAAGAAGCTCTTTATGTGACTTACAAACAACATCCATAAAAGAATAAAGCTAACTATTTGAGATTTGAAAAGGCAACACAAATAGGATATTGGGGAAAGGCAATGTGAAAACATGCCCCCCCCCGAAAAAAAAAAAAAAAAACTGAAAGTATTTAAAGCACAAAAATATGCCAATATGTAAAAATAACATTTTACAAATAAGCTATCATTTTAAAAATAAATGGAAATACAATGACGTGAAGCCTAAAACACAGTTCCAATAAAACTATTTTAGTTTTAAATGCATGCATCTCTAAAGTAGTTTGTTCCATGTAATAACATCTGTAAGTGAAACTTTCTTTTCTAGATAATAGTAATAGCTAATTAAAGCTACCAATTCACACAGCTGGAGCATGAATTATTAGTGAGCCTCAGGGTTGTAATAACATAGCAAAAGAGGCAGCTTAGCACTCCAAAATATCATATAAATAGAAGAATCAAGGGAGGGAAAACCAGCTCTCCTGAGAAAAAGAAATAAAGTAGGCTCTACGATTACATTTCAAATATTCATGAAGCCAGCAAGCCAGAAACTCCTGCTAAAACCAACAACCAGTAATATAAAAAATTCTATTAATGAACACTATTGATAGAGTTAACTGCCAGAGTCATTGTTCTACAGCCAGCACAACAGATACAGGTTTTTCTTCAAATTGGTATAGCCACCTACACATGTCAAATACGTACTTGAAGGACTCATTTGAAACGCCATATAAGTAGCAGGTGAGCCAAAAAGACAAGTTAAGACTAGTTCTGAGTCCCAATTGTTTAACCTCAAAATTCCCATCCAAAGCATCTTTTAGAACACGAGTGCTCCTCAAAAAAAAAAAAAAAATCTACAATTAGTAGCACAGGAAAGGCTATGCATACACCACACAAAGCCAAGAGTGTAGTAAAACAGGACAACTTGAAACCAACAGGCAAAGAAATGTCTGTCTTTCATCACTGCCCACTTTTCAGAAAGTTCTCATTTGTATGGATTTGTCTGCAGTTCCCATTCATCAACTCAGCAGTGCGGAAGAAGCCCAATTCATCCTCCAGGTTCTGACATCGCCTGTTTCCAAGTACTCAAACACAGTGTACTTCCATGGCTCTCTGAGTTGAAAAAATGTAAATGAGAAAATGGTATAGATAACTAAAGTTAGAAACTTCTAACAGGAACTTCATAAAGTTACTAGCACAGAAATAATAATAGTAATAATAGTAATAATAAAGGATCTTATACTTTTACATTCCCATGCTGCAATTCAGCCAATCTTCCTGAAGAAACTCGTTTATGATCCTTAGCTTAGTAAATTGCTATCAGCCGTAGTCTTAACTTTTTATTCCACTCATTCTATGGATGTTGCAATAGGGAATCTGATTTTTTTTTTCCATATACGTGTGGTTTTATTTCTCTAATTAGTGAAGTCGTCAGATACCATGACCTAAAAAATGTTAAAGCTCAGACATCCTTTGAAAACACAGCAATTATTACCTACACATACAGAAGAAATAGTAACTCAATTCTAAATCAGTTAACATTTAATTAGTGCTTATTATGTGTCAGACACTGAGTTAACAGGAGGCATAATAAATGAGAGTACAGAAAACTTTAATCACAATTCCAAAACTTTATTTTAGCTAAAATTGCAACCTAATCACCACTAAATTTTCTTTTCCAGGCCTGCTGATGTTGGTGAAAGGTCTCATCTTCTCTTGCCTCTTCCATTTTAGGAGCAGATCTCATAGGCTAAGTCATAACTAAAAGTTAGATAAAAGAAGGAAAGAAAGCAAAAAGATCCAGACCACTCCCCATCATCTCTCCATGGAAATATCTGATCTTGAATTTTATCTATTAGTGATAAATATTCAAAAAGGCCAAGTTAGCCTGAGGCAAAATTTCCAAGGTAATGGGTTTGTTTCCAAACCCTTATATGCATCCTTTTTCAGCATCCCTTTTTATCCACAGTAATAGTTGGCTCTACCCCAGCATGGAGCACAGTGTGTGGCCCAAGGAGGTTCTCAATAAATACACATGGTATCAACTAACTGACTAATTGTTTGCTTATATTCTTGGATTCCTTGGCCATCAATAGCCAAGTTCTGTACCACCAGTGTAACATGGTCCCCATTCTTGAGAGCCTTGTTATAGTTAGTCATCCTGAGAACATAATCTCAGATTCAACTTAAATGCTTACAGCAGAAAAAAGACACACATATTTGAACATTCCAGTAGGTATAGATAAATCATAGCAACAACAAAATACCCCAAAGCTCCCATAAATAAAAAGAACACCAAGGTTAAAATTTCAGACACTATCAAAAGCTAAAGCTGGGGTGGAGGGAGATGCCCTCAGATGATACAACATCAGCCCCTAATCAATATGGCCATACTTAGAGCAAAGCCCAGTGAGCTCTTCTGGAGAAAAAGAGAAGGGAATGGTGTCCCCCCCATAAACTGATCTTCCTTTCTATATAGTTTTGTTATGTTCCTTATTACTACCAAATGAGTCTGAAATAGATTATGCCAATATCAGCCAAAACTATATGATAACACCAACTCAAGAACAGTGAAAATAGCCTTTTATTTATGATTAATTCATAAGCTATTGACCTGCAGGCACACTAGTTTACTGGTTGGCGGCACAGCCTCTGAAGGTCTTACAAGCTGTGACCTTCAGCAAGTTACTTAACCACTGTATGGTTCCATTTTCTCATCTTTTAGGAGACAATAAAATATCTTTCTTATGGAGTTAAATGCTTACACAAAGTGGACACTTATATGAAAAAACTCTTATACTTTTAAACTCAAGAAAACCAGACAGTACTCAGTCAGGCTGATGGCCATTTTTTCTTATTACACAATCACAAATCTGGCACTGATAACAGACATTGTACTTCCAAGCACATGAGCTGCCACTTGATAGTTGGGGCCCCAAATTAAAACAGTAGCAGAAGAATTCACATCTCAGAAGCGCTCAAACTTTTAAGTTAGCATAATGAGTTATCAGAAGTACAAATTCAGATATCAAACAATAAATAGAAATTTTAAAACCCAATGACCCTCCAAGGACCTCTAAAGAATAATGCAGAGTAAATTAATCTCTCTACTCAGGGATGATACTTAAAATCTTAAAATGCTTAGGGACCAGCAGTTAGCACAATGGCTGTGTCGCTGGACTCCCACATAGTCGACCATGGTTCGAGTCCCGGACCCGGTGGCTTAAACTCATGCTGGGCACGTGTGCGTGCGTGTGTGCCCAAGATTCTGAGGAGAATGGAGGAGGAGGGATTGCGGCGTGGCCATCCCCCCAGGGTGTGATTTCTCGCTTTCTGTCTATCTCTGTCTGGTTTGCAAAAAAAAAAAACAAAAAAACAAAAAAAACCTCTCCAAAAAAAAGAAAAGAAAAATCTTAAAAGGCTTCCCTATTACTGATAAATAGCCTCTTCCTCACATTTACCCAGTACCACCACCCCAATGCCCTCTCTAAGATCTCTCCAGATATCCCCACAATACAGCATCAAAGGGCTAACCAATATTTATAGGATCAGCCAGGGGAGTTCAAAAACCTTTCTGCTATGGGTCATATAAGCACATCCACTTGTTATAGGTGGAATTGGAACCATCACCCCCCCCCAAAAAAAAACCCACACATACAAAATGCTCATAACCTCACCCCAATGTGACCTTCTTTGGAAATAGGGTTCCTACAGAGATAATTACTCTAAATGAGATAAACAGAGTAAGCCCTAAACTCATATGACTGTTCTTATAAAATGGACAACAGACAGGTATGCACACAGGTAGACAACATAAGAAGATGGAGACAGAGATCTAGATGACACATCCACAAGCCAAGGAGCACCAAAAGCTGCCAGCAAACTCTCAGAAGCCAGGAAGAGAGGGACAGGTCTGCAATAAATTTCTATCATCTAAGGCACACAATTTATGGTACTTTGTTATTAGCAAACTAACACACTTCTGACTGAACCCGTTCACGAGGTGACATCCACTTCCTGGCATTCTAGAACATAAGCACAGTTCTCCCAAATCTTGAGAGGATAAAATCAGAATTGTTCTTCAGCCCTCTGAGTACATTCTCACAACCCAGTCAGTATTCCAGAGCCTATAGGAACCAGGGGAATTTGAAAACCAAAGATTTTTTTAAAAAAAGAAAGAAAGAAAAGGAAAACTGATAACCATGGCTTTTCAAAACCAGGAACAGAACATTTTCGTGTTACTGAATGGAAGCCAGATTTTATTAACACAGATTACGTGCAGCTCCAACTGCTCTTTAACCTTGGTTAACAGCATATGTGATATCTGAAAGACACAAGCAAGTCTCCTGGGAAACCACAAAAGCTGGATAAAGTTAGAATAGATTCCTGTGGAATTCAAGAAATATTCATATTCTTCACATAAGACCTCATGATATAAATTAAGAACACTTGTAGGAAAGACCTCAGGATACCATGAATTAATCTGATATGCCTATACTTGAATCCCTCCCATTTTTTAATAGGCAAAGTAAAAAGGACTAGAAGTCCATAATCAATCAGGAGAGAGACTGAAACTAGACTCTAACTAGATTTTTCCACCAGCCCAACAACTCATTCAATCATTAAGTACCAATTATGTGCTAAGGATATGTGGAGTCATAGCAGTACAGAGAAATGAGAACGTGGATGCATAAAGCAGTAGAGAGCGTTTGTATGGTGAGAACACTTGTAGTAGCAGAATGCAGAATAATAAAATACACACACATATAAAGGGGATGCCGTTTGAGCTGGACCTTTGAAAACAAGTACAGTTCACTAAGTCAGTGTGGAGATCGAGGGCTCTGCAAGACCGGAGAATCTTCTCATTCATATACTATCTTCTCTCTGCAGTTTTTGTCTGATGATTCCAAATACAGTCTTCTTTCGTAGGCTCCAGATCTTCCATGAGGCATGCCTCTCTACGCCAACTCAATGTAACCAAACTGAGGTCAAATATGCTGTCACCCAAACCTGCTGGTACCTCCTTCCTTATAGTCTACTGTGGCTAGTGGAATTGCTGTATACTTAGGGTTTCTGTGTGTGAAGCTTGAGAGGTATTCAGAAATACCCATCCTAAATACCTCAATTAGTCCCCACATCCATTTTCTAACTAAGTTTTCCCACTCCCCAACCACTCACATTGCCACTGCCTCATTTCAGGATGCCAGGGGTTCTTAGACAATTGACATATTCTTTCAATTTTTCTCCCTGCCTCAAGTATCTACATTCCCAACATCCTAAAGAATAAATCTCTAAAGCACTACCAGATTCTTTGGCTAAATATGTGTCTATAGTTGCTCCTTCCTCAGAGTTAATGCAGCCATGACTCAAAGAAGTCAGATAGCCTCTAGAAGCTAAAAAAGGCAAAGAACAGATTCTCCACCAGAGCCTCCAGAGGGATGTAATTTTGCAGATACCTCCACTTCAGCCCCATAAGACCCATTTTAGACACCTGACTTCCAAAACTGTAGAATGGTGTTGTTTTAGGCTAGCCATTGACGTAGCATCTATGGCAATTTGTCACTGAAGCAATAAGAAAAACAAACTCCTTCGTATGGCATAAAAGGCCATCTACAAATTTGGTTCTACCTACCAGACAAGCCACACTTGCTAGGGTATCCTCTCTTCAGCCAGACCACCTATTTTTTTCATGTTTCTATGCCACTGTGCATACAAGCCTCCTACTTTCTCTGCTCATCCTTTAAGATTCTATTAAAGCATCATCTCTTTTGAAAGTCTTTTTGGTCTTTGAGATACACCTATATGTCCCCATGTTCTATGTCCTTCCATTCTTCTATGCTTAACGCTGCCTTGTACTTAGCAATCCACTCTGTTGGATGCTTTATGTGCATCCTCTAGTAGACCAGGAGCTACCTGAAGGCAGATATTTTGTATTAATTCATCTCTGCATTCCCAGTACCTAACATAAAGCCTAACCCATACAGGCAAATTGATTGCCATTAATGGCAAGTAGAAAAATAAGACAGAAGACCAAAAAGAGACAAAGTTAAAAGAAGGGGGGTTCAAGATGATGAGAAAACCTCTATTGTAGATAAATGGCAAAGAATCCACTAGGGAAAAAGGGAATAAATATTAAAGCGAAAAAAGAGAGATACATTTATTTTGCTACCCTAAAAGTAATCCAAATAAATAATTGTCAAAAAAAGAAAGATTCTTGAAAAGGGGACATTTTTTTTCTACTAAGAAAAAAGCAGAATATTAATACCCAGATATTAATTTACTTAAAAATTAACATGCAGATGGGAAAAGAAACATATATTCTTTCACAGTATTAGAAACTTCATTTTAAGACATTATGTTTATGTAGTTCCTATATATTAGCTTTCTTCAAAACCTCTCAGCATGATTTTGACAATGGGTTAAATAAAAAGAGGTCTCAGGAAATCTTCAGGGTATCAGGTTCTTCCCCAAGCCAGGAAGACATCTGAGTATTCCTAGGCTCTTCTTTCCACAAAAGAAACATATCAGGTTGTTTCTAACCAATTCAAGTTCTAACAGGACCCAAAACAAATCCCCGCCCAAAGTCAGAACCAGAGTGACCCTTGAGCTCTAGGCCACAGTATCTCAGCTAAGTGTATTTTTCACAAACAAAATACAAGGACATTTACTAGAAAATTCATCCCTACTGAAGTCAGCGCTCACAAGATGACATCAAAATGCTAAAATTGAGAAGCCTTTACATAGCCACCTGCCTCAAATAACAATGACACTTATCGCCAATCCATTTTGAGAGTCAAAAGAGCCCCTAATATTGACAGATTTTGATGGCAAAACAACTTTGCAGGGAACTGTCCTCCAAGTGGCAACACAGCTCACCTGGCAGAAAACTTCCTATAAAGGCTGTAGTAGAAGATTCCTTGATCTTCTGTTTCAAAGAGAGCTGTGCTCCTCCACTACCAACCAGCTATCAAAGCGGCACTGCGTTAACCTGAGACTGCTGCTCAGTCAACAGCTTGCAGTTCATTTGTTTGGTTTTTATTCCCAGTCACTTTCTCCAATGATATTTTTTAAAACTCTGCTTTTAGCAAAAGAGGCCAATTTCTTAAAACATAATAAACAAACAAATGAATATGGTCAGGCTCCAGGCATGAGATTAAAAAGCTGAGGTTCTTCACTGGAATGTTCATTTCTCAAATGGTGAGGGTCCAAGCTATAAAGAAACTCATCATCTCACCTTTTTCCTAGTTTCCAGCATCCTACACAGATGGCTGCCACCATGGTTGGCATGGCCCCCATAATGCTTACTCCCGTCAGGCACATGTTATGCCATGTCCCTGGCTTTCTTTAAGAGATGATCTCATGTGCTTTAATATTAAACAAAAGTGACCACATTTCATTCATCACCTCATTTATTTAGCTAATGTTCTTCAAGCCCTGTCTAAATACAAGCACAAGGCCTTCCCAGAAAACAAAAGGTACACGGAACGTAAGACCACAGGTCACTGAGGTCCAGAATTGGCTAATCCTTGGAATGTCGCCCAATCAATAAGGATGATTTCCTAAGTAGATATTCTGCTTTCAGCATCACGAGGTGACAGAGGACTTTTAAGACAAGGCTCCTGTTCCCAAGAAGTTATACAGCCTCAGAAAGTCAAAACACATACTGCACACATCAAAGAACTAGAGAAAAAATAAGAGCCAAAGTAAAGATCTTTCAAGGCACATAAGACTTTACAAAGGCGGGCTGGGAGGAGATACTTTAAGGTGGGCTAAATCAGAGACAAACTTAAGGAAGCCCGGAAGAGTTGTCATTTGAGCTGACAACTCCTTTCTAGTAGAGTTATGTTAAACTAGAGTTAAGTTTGCGATCACCACACAGAAAAATGAAACACATGTCAGTGCTGGGTTGAGAACTTGCACAGCATTTTGAAGGCTGCCCAGAATACTTGCCAATTTAATCAAAGAAACATCTAAAGATATTTCTCTCAAACTAAGAAAATATCCTGGTTTGGAGGTGGGAGGACAAAGGATATTACACAAAAAACTGATTTATAAGTCAATATTACTTTCTTTTAAATGAGGAAATACTAACATAATCAACTTTCATCTCATTCCATTACCTAAAAAAAAAAAGTGCTTTAGACTTTTAATCTAGTACATTGCAAAGATACCATACCCAACTATCATAAAGAGAGAACAAATTTTCCCTTATGAAAACAAATATTCTTTTTATTGGTAGCTGCAAATTACATGTGGTAACAAAAATATGATTAGTTTTAACCATGGCTTGTATTGAATCAGGACAGTAAGAAACATCAGAGGTCAACAAAACTCCCAGCCTCAGATTGTTCAAGGTTCATTTTCATGATTTTATAAACTTAACATTTCTAGAAATACTACATAATCTTCATAATTCACAGAATAAAACATCTCTGTCAGAATCTAGTGGATGTCTAACTAACAGCAACATCACTGCTATCTTTTCAGTATGAGTTGAATTTATACTTCCAACATTAAGAAATAGTTTAGGAAAAAAAAATTAACCATGAGCATCACAATAAAGAAGATAGGAAGATAGGATTTATGATATTAAAATGTTATCTCAAGGAACCAGCAGACGGCATAGTGGTTACGTTGCTGGACTACCACGTGGCCGACCTTGGTTCAAGTCCCAGACCCTGTGGCTTGAAACTCACGCCAGGTGCATGTGCATGCATGCCCAAGATCCCAGGAGGAGAATGGAGAAGGGATTGCAGTGTGGCCATCTCCCCCCAACCCCTGGGGGGCATGATTTCTCACTTTCCTTCTCTCTGCCTCTCTTTCTGGCAAGTACACATGCCTAAGGCAAAACCCTTTACAAAAAAAAAGGTATCTCCATACACATTACCATCAACAGATATTGGAGGAATGTCCAACCTGAACTCATACTTCTTTACTTAACCCAATGACAGTCAAAATAGGAGAACACTGATGACAAAATTAATGGTTCTAACAGTCTACTAAAACCAATACTTTCCTTTTCCTTAGACATGCTTTTTTCCCTTTTGGATCATTTTGGTGACTTTTTATTAATCTCCAAAAATTGATCTTTGCTAATTTGGAAATAGTGAATGAGCAATCAAGCAAGCAATCATTGCAGTGTGGCCATCCCCCTGAGGGATGCTTCTCACTTTTCTCTCTGGTGAGGGCACATGCTCTGTAACAAAAACTAAAAGTAAAACTTTAAGATGAGAAATCAGATTAATCAGATTAATTCTGCTTATACAATTAAGACAGGTCTTTTTCATTCTTTTCTGCTTTATTGAAGTATGAGGGACAATTAAAATTGTATATATTTAGGATGTACAACACAATGCTTTGATATATGTATGCATCATGAAATTATTTCCACAAATAAACTAATTTACATATTCATCACTTCACATAGTTTCCTTTTTGTCTTGTGTTAAAATGGAATTATTTTCCTTCATCCTCTCCTCTACCCAGCCCCACATTCAGCCAGATCTGCCAGGCAATCATTTTCCACTCAGTAAACAGGAACAGCACCTTATTATACAATTACTTGTGATTGCTTTTTTTGCTATAAACAAATACAAAATTTTAAAAAATGGTAGCATTTGGCCTGGATTATTTTTCATGTTCTTCACTTGGCAAAAATCTCTGAAAAGCAGATGGAGAAATAGTGGTGGCTAAAAACAAAAAGCAATACACTTACTGTCTTCTTATAAAATCAAAACAGTTCTGCATGCAAATATTTAATCTGTCTTGGTAGTTACAATGAATATTCAAGAGGCACAGTCAAGAAAAAGACAAATTTGATATAGAGGAATATCAAGTGATATCTGTTACTAAACAAGCTATGCGTTGAATACCTAAAACTTCCTCAGCCTCTGAGTACAACACATTTTTGGAAAATGAAACTCATCCAGTGCTATCATGTTATACAATTCCTCTTGGGTGGATGAATTGGCATTTTCCTTTTTTGGATAAGGACAGTGTGGCAAGACTTGAAAACAGGACTATTACAGTTTACAGAACTTTCCAGTGTGTCTAGAGAGAGAGCAATAAAAAGCTACTAAATTTATTAATTTTTTTTTTCAGTAAGGCACTATTATGGTGATACCCTACTATAAAATTAAATCTTCCTTAAAGTTGTTGAGAATAATAATTACCTCTTGGAATGTTTACAGAAAGTCCCCAAATTAGAATATATTTAAGAAAAAAAATTTCATCAAGAATCTGGCTCATCATCATTACTGCCATTATTATTATTATTTTGGATAGGTTTTTGCTATAGGACATGTGCACTCGCCAGAAAGAGAGACAGAAAGTGAGAAGAAATCACCCCCTGGGGGGATGACCATGCCGCAATCTCGTGGGATCTTAGGCACACACACACATGTGCCCGGCGTGAGTTTAAGCCCCCCGGTCTGGACCTCAACTGTGGTCGACTACATGGGAGTCCAGCGACATAGCCATTACGCCAACTGCTGGTCCCATCATTATTTTTTTTTTTTTGGAGAGATTTTCACTGTAGGACGCGTGCGCTCGCCAGACAGAGAGAGACATAGAGACAGAAAGCGAGAAATCACCCCCCAGGGGGGATGGTCACGCCGCAATCCCCTCTCCTCCATTCTCCTCTTGGGATCTTGGGCACGCACACACACGCGCCCGGCGTGAGTTTTAAGCCACGGCGTCCGGGACGTGAACTGCGGTCGACTATGTGGGAGTCCAGCGACATAGCCATTACACTAACTGCTGGTTCCCCCATCATTATTTTTTAAATGAAGTAAAGATATTTCCTTAAAAATAGTCAATGGTAAGGATAGGAGGAAATTCCATATAATATAAAAATAATATTTGGGAAAGTTACATGTTATTTTAAAATGCTAATTGCATGGGACCAGCAAGTAGCATGGTGGTTAAGGAGCTGGACTCTCACATAACTGACAGCAGTTCAAGTCCCAGACCTGAAATTCACACTGGGCACATGTGTGTACATGCCCAAAATCCAGAGAGGAAAAAGAAGGAGAAGGGATTGTGGCATGGTCATCCTCCTTGGGAAGTGATGTCTCATTTTCCCTTCTCTGCCTCTCAGGCATATGTGCCCTATGGCAAAAATCTTTTTTAAAAAATTAAAAATAAAAATGTAACCATAGTAATAAAAGAGGTATGAAAAAGTTAAGCACCAATGCTTATTTCTGGACTTCTGTGTAATCTCTGGCCTTCTTTCTGATTGAACATGATATTTCTTTGAAGGCAAGAGATTTACTGCGTAGCTTGCGAGAGCCCTAGAGCCAAAACCTATGCAATTCATGGTACTGAGAAGCTTCAGACCACTCCATATTAAATAAATTTTCTTCAAGTATAGTAATTGCTTAATTGCTAATAGAGTTTTTAAAACATTTGTATTTTTCTTTTTAGAGAGGTTTTTGCTATAGGGCATGTGCTTGCCAGAAAGACAGAGAGACAGAGAGAGAGAGAGAATGAGAAATCACTCCCCAGGGGGGATGACCACACCACAATCCCTTCTCCTCCATTCTCCTCTCAGGATCTTGGGCACACACGCACATGCACCTGGCGTGAGTTTAAGCTACCAGGTCCAGGACTTGAACCATGATCAACTACATGGGAGTCCAGCAACATAGCCATTACGCCAATTGCTGGTCCCTTAAAACATTTGAAACTTAGAATCTGTGTACACACACAGATTTATTCATACACTTATATATTGTGACAGATCTAAGGTTTTAACTTACCTACAAGATAACAAGGTAGCCACTTTGGCTTTATGGATACTGACAGAGGAGATGAGACCACCCCCCAAAAAAACCCAGCAGTTAGCATAATGGCTATGTCGCTGGACTCCCATGTAGTCGACCACGGTTCACCTCCTGGACCCAGTGGCTTGAACTCACACCAGGCGCATGTGCGTGCATACCCAAGATCCCGAGAGGAGAACAGAGGAGAAGGGACTGAGGTGTAGCCATCCTCCCCGGGGGGTGATTTCTCTCTTTCTGTCTCTGTCTCTCTCTGTCTTTCTGGCAAGTGCACGCGCCCTATAGCAAAAACCTCCCCAGAAAAAAAAAAAAAAAAAAAAGAGATGAGAGCCCTGCCTCAGAGAGAAGGCACTTAGAAAGCATTTTATTACACACCACACAGTAACATTAATCTTCACATTTATATCAGTTCCACTTGCCTCCCAAGACCCACAAGGTAATACCAAACAGCCTGGGTGGGTGCTACACACACAGCAGGTTTTCATCATAGACAAGGAACACTAAAAACTAAAAGAAACCCAATCTTTTACAATAGAAAGCAAACAAACCTGCCACTCTTTGTCTCAAGTGTTATCTTTATTAAAGTATTTAGTAAATTAACCTGTCCCTGCTGCTGATAACATAAGACTCTCTGTCTTCCAAGACTATTCAGCATCCAAACATCTTTGAAAAGATCATTTGTAACAAAAACTGACAAGAGTGCAAAAAATACAAGAGATTCATGGAGAATTGTAACCTACTGTACAGTTTGTGACCTGTAAATCCCATTTGCTTAGAAAGCCTCTGAGCTCTTTAAATATTCTATTTTAATGGAATTCTGAGGCCCTGTCTCTCTAGTGTCTGAACATCTTTGTTCTGGCAGGACATAGCCTTCCTTAACAACTCTGAGAACCCCAGGGGCCTAGTCAATGGAAAGGTCAATCCTGATTGCTCTTACATCTTCCCTGAATGTGGAACTCAATCCACCCCATTAATGGATGACTTCATGCTCTCTCCCAGATGCTAGCTTCTCTCGATTACCTTGTGTATCAGTTTACTACTGCTGCCATAACAAATTACTTCAAACTCAGCAGGTTAAACCAATGCCCATTTATCACCTCATAGTTTCTGTGGGTCAGAAGTCAGGGCACCAAATAGATGGATTTTCTGGTCTAAAAGGCCAAAATCAAGACATCAGCAGGTCCACATTACATACTGGGCAGTCTGGGAAAGAATCTATTTCCACACCAATGCTAGAAGTTGGCAGAACTCAGTCCCTCCTCCTACCTTCCATACACCCTTCCATCTCCAAGCCAGCAACAGTGCATCAAGTCCTCCCCGCACATCACATCTCTTCCTCTGGTACTTTAATTGAGACTACTGCTATCCATCAAAGATATTTTAATATTTTCATATTTTAATATTGAGAGAAATGTTCTTAGTACCTCTGATGGTTGAGGTATCAAATTGACTAAATTAAGATATACCAAGATGACTGGCAAGGCATTATTCTCAATTATGCATAGGCACTGAACCTGCCTGTCTCCTGCTAGAAGATAAACCCCCTTCTGAGGATTTTCATTTGAATAACTGAAAAAGTTGGGACCAACAGATGGAGTAATGGTTATGTCACTGGGATTCCACGTAGTTGACTGCGGTTCAAGTCCTGTGTCTTAAAACTAAACTAATGCGAGCGCATGTGAGTGCATGCCCAGGATCCCAAGAGGAGAACAGAGGAGAAAGAATTACAGGGTGGCTGTCCCCACTTGGGGGGGTGGGAGGAATGATTTCTCATTTTTTGTCTGTTTCTATCTCTCCAGAGAGCACATGTACCCTAGATCAAAAATCTCTAAAATAATAATAATAATTTAATTTAAAAAGAACTGAAAAGGCATTTTATTAGAATAATTGAGCTGCCCCAGATGTGTCTGTGTGTTTTCAGAGATATCCGGCATGTGCATTGGTATTGCAGTGAATGAGAAAAGCCTGCCCTCAATGTGAGCCAGAGCCATCCAACCATCTGGGGGCCCAAAGCAAACATAAAGGTAGAACAACTAATTTTTGCTTTTCCTTTTCCACAGTCAGGTTGTTCCTCTTCTGCTTGAGACTTCAGAAAACTACAGGTTCTCAGCGTTTGAACTCCAGGGCTCACACCAGGAAGCCCCCCAGGCTGTCAGGCTTTCAGCCTTCAACTGAAAGTTATACCATCAGCTTTCTTGGTTCTGAGCCTTTGGACTTGGACTAAGCCACACAACTGGCTTTACTGGTTTGCCAGCTTGCAGACAATCTATTAAGGACTTTTCAGTCTCTATAATTATGTGGGCTAATTCCTCTAATAAGTCCTTTCTCCCGTACGTGTGTATATGCATGTGTGTATCCTATCAGTTCTGCTTATTTGGAGAACCCTGACTAAAATAAACCCCTGTACAATTTTGCAAGACTAGATCTGCTTCCACTAAATCCAGGTCTCTTTCACTGCATGTAATTTTATATTGCTCACTATTAAACAGTGGGGGGGGGGGAATTAAATCTGTCTTTAGAGTCAAGACCCCCTGTCACTTTCAATTAGAATAAAAATGATTTTGTTAACAATATTATGTTACTTTAAAATACAGACAGCAAGAAGTTGCATTTAAATTAAAACAATAATGAATGACACCATTAATTTGGTTATATATAATTTTTACAATCATTTATAATATAATCCTCATACTAACTATTCAATATATACAATAAGCAAATATATCATTATCCCCATTTTATGGATTAGAAAATTTAGACACAAATAAATTATATTATTTTCTTTGATAAAAGCAACTAATATATAATAGAAGGAGGACCAGAATCAAGGGCTTCTGGCTCCCAGATTCACGTCATGTAATTGATGGTGAGTTCTTAGGTGAGGAATGTACCTGATTTATGAATTCACATTTTTTTCAATTATATTTTCCTAAAGAAGGGTGTATTTTCAAAATTTTTAGCTATTTTATAAGAGGAGAGGAGCTGTATTGGGAAAGAAATATTTGGAAGAAACAAATACATCTTTAATGCTATGGAAATTCATATATTTCCTTGCATAATATAAAATATCCTCCAGAGTACATGCATCTTTAAAATGTTCCATGGTTTAAAATATGTTACAGCTAAAGAAAAAAACTATTAGTCTGATACATTTCTGCTGAGAGACGTATAAAACTGTATTGTTGATGTACATGAATTGTAGAGAGTACCTTTACTGGAAAGTCAGTGAAATACCATTAACCTTTTAGTGATAAGTGGTTGATATAAACAAATAAAGCAAATTTTTACCCTTTATGGAGGGGACTCTGACTTTATATGTCTTTTCAGGTGAATGTGAATTAGTAAACTTTAAAGTACTTTAGATGCTTTAAGAATAAACACTCTATAATGATATTTCAAAATGTCTCCCAAACAGTTCAAATTGTGTATCACAAGATTTCTTAGCTTCACTCAGCAATTTCTCTTGGGAATGAATGGAAAGCAAATACTTCCCATGATCTGCTAGGATGAAGAGGTAAAGAAAATCAGTTTTCAATCTCAGAGCTTTCTACGAATGTACCAGCAGCCACTGAAAGTCACCCACTAGGATGTCATCTGGGACACCACCTCCCATCCACATCCAGCTACCTCTCTGTGAGGACAGAAACACTCTCCCACCTCAATCCTCATGATACTGTTTCACTACATTGGGTGTCGTTCAGCTGACAAACGACATTTTTACTCACAATTTAATTGCTTGTCTAAATTTAAGATAAAAGTCAACAAAATAATCACACTCTACTATTTGAAAATGGCTTGTATGTTTCATGTAACATGCTATTTCATAGTTGTGGTGGACCTTCAAGGATTACCTAGATAATTTACAGGGAAATGAGAAAATCTAAACTATCCACCCATATTACCAATTAGTTATTTCCTTCTTAAATATTTTCAGGGAGATATTCTCTAGAATTTTTTACTACATACTAGTTGTTGGTCAGAAATAAAATGGCACGTACAGTACTAGAAACTAAATTGGGTGGTTACCTTGTTTTAAGATTATCATAATCCTACAAGGACAGATATTCCCCATTTTACAGATAAGAAACTTGAGGAATAAAAATCCAAGGTCATAGAAAAGTAAATGGCAGATTCTAGTACTAATTGCTTCACAGTCTTGATACCCCAACCCAAGTTCTCCTATATTTTCTTACTCAGTAAATATTCCATCTCCAAGCATCAGCTAAATATTCAATCTCTTAAGTATCAGTTACAAAGGCACCATATTACTATGCCCTTGAAAATTTTTAATCTGCCTCTCCTGGAACTTTGTCACTTATTTCCTCCGTTAAATTACCTTCACTTGCTATGCCAAACACTATGCCCAGACAGGCCATTTATTTTCATTTAAAAAAACATTTATTCCATGTGTACTGTGAGACTATCTCTGTTTGGTCAACCATTGGCCAAATCATTAGTTCAGCACAGATCCAGGCAACTTTACTATAAACAAATCTCAATGGGGTTCTGCAATTGCAATTTTAGAAAGGAAAAGAATCATACAAATTATAGTTTATTTCAGAGTATTAACCACAAACACCCTCCCCAAGTACACAGACTTCCCCTCTTGCCTGCTACTCGTGGAGTTAAGTTTACATTCATGCACCTTTCTGGCAGTTTTTCAGTTTTGTTTATAACCCTCCTCCATACCTACAGTGTACTGCTAAGGTATTATTTTAATTCCATTTCTATAATACTTCCCCCTTCCCGTTCTTGGTAAAATACATGCTAGAGAAGAGAATGAAAATAAAGATATAGTTCTACCTTATATTACCAATTCCTCATAACTTTAGTCTATAATGATCACTTGGCCTTTGGACTATATTTGTCACAGTCCTTACCCTAAGGATAACAACTCTTGATCTAGAAGTTACATGCTCCTAAACCATAAAGCTCTTGACAGAGAGAGGTATAAATGGGAGACCAACAGGGACAGCAATAGAAAGTTGGCTCTAAAGTGAAAAAAAACCTCCTATGACCAGCTAACAGGACTGAACTAATGTTTCTTTCCTACAAGAAAGTCTGCTGAGAAGCTCTTTAAAAAAAATAAAAAAAAAAAAACCAACAGGGACAGCAATAGAAAGTTGGCTCTAAAGTGAAAAAAAACCTCCTATGACCAGCTAACAGGACTGAACTAATGTTTCTTTCCTACAAGAAAGTCTGCTGAGAAGCTCTTTAAAAAAAAAAAAAAAAAAAAAAAAGTGGAATTCTGGTGGCTATCCATAGGAAGGATTGCTGAGAGGCCATTACAAAGCCATTGTAATAATCTCAGAATAAGTATAAAGGGTTAAAATAATGTGGTGGAGATGGCAATTCAATGGAATATAACTGGAGACAATCCAGAGAAAAACTGACAATATTCCATTCACTCACTCACTCAACAGGTATTAACCAAGAACTACCACATACATTAACACATTAAGAACAAATCACATGCACTACCGAGCACTGACCTAGAGAAACAATGTTGAGTAAGAGATATATGGCCCCCAGTCTCATGGATGTACATTCTGGCAAGGAAGTAAATGAACATGAACAAATAAAATATTTATAACTTGTCAAGGAAACAAACAAGATACTGAGAACAGAACACCAGGAAGAGTAGTAAAATGGTCAGAGCAATGGATCCGTTGTAGAGAGGAAGACAAAGGATAGGCTCAGAACACCACTAAACAGTAAATCTTAGACCTGAACAAATAGAGCCATCATTGGCAGAAACAAAAGTGAGCTGATTTGAGAGAAGACATGACAGAGAGTTAATCTCAGATGTACTAAGTTGAAGATCCTTATACAAATGCTCAGCAAATAATTAGAAATGCTGCTCAATTTAGAGAAAAATAAGAGCTCTATGGATATAAACCAGAGTGTAGAACAACTAGTAAAGGACATTAAATTGGATTTCTTCATTAAGCGGTTAGAAAGGGACCATGAGTAAAATATTAAAGAAAAGAGTCAGTGTGGGAAGGTGGGAAATGATAGAAGGTGAGAAGTAGGGAATCAAAGGTGGGGGTGGAACAAAATATATAAGAAACGAGAAATGAAAAGTTATTGGTGATGATAACATGTATGGTAATATCCTTGGTTGGGATGATATACATTGTTTTCTAGATGCAAAATTTCATTCTGTATACTGTAATGATGTAAAGTTAACAAATGTAAATAAATTTAAAACAAATAAATAAAAAGAATATGTACTCTTATGACTTAAGAGCAAGAAAAGCCAGTAAAATAAATGAAGCCACAAAAGAGGAAAAGACATTTGAATGGTTCTCTGTCACACACTGAGAGAAGAAATCAAGAAATAACATCAAGAATTGTAAATTGTTCTACAGCATTCAAGGGCAATGAGGTTTAAAAAAAAAAAGTATTTTTAAATCAATGTTGAAAGGCTTTGGAGAGGGACCAGCAGTTGGTGTAATGGATATGTCGCTGGACTACCATGTAGTCCACCACAGTTTGAGTCCCGGACCCGGTCACTTAAACTCACACCAGGCGCATGTGTGTGCATGCCCAAGATCCCAAGAGGAGAAGGGAGAAGGGATTGTGGTATGGCCATCCCCCTGGGGGTGATTTCTTGCTTTTTGTCTCTCTGTCTCTCTCTGTCTTTCTGGCGAGCTCATGAGACCTATAGCAAAAACCTCTCAAAAAAAAAAAGAAAAAGTCTATAGATAATGAAAGAAAATTTTCAGTAAAATTAGAGGTGAACTTAGATCTTAGATAAGCAGCAGATTAACCAAATGCTGGATTTTTCTAGAACACTCTCAATCACAATTTATTCTGTTACATTACAGACAATGTGTTCTGATTTTCCACTTGAAACTGTGGTTACATAATGGTAAAGAGATGGAAACAATGCAGTTAAGGCTTTCAAGATCCTTGCCAATAAAAGGATAGTGAACGATAATTACTTACAATAGAAGGAGGATCAAGAGAGGGTGTTTTAGGAGTTAGAGAGTCCTAAGCACATTTGTAAGCAGTATGGAAGTACATAGCTAGTGAAGCAGGGGACTAAAGATTTGACAAACGAACAGGAATTCTTGACGGCACTAAGTTTCAGAGGAAGGCAAAAGAAGCTGTGAACAATAGCACATAGATGAAAATGGGTGAGCTATTTCTTGCAAATAGTAGTTAGTAAAGAAAAAATAAAGATGGGGAAATTTTCCTTTATTTATTTTTTTAAGAAATATTTTTGCTATAGAGCACATGCACTCACCAGAGAGACAGAAAGCGAGAAATCATGCCCTAAGGCAGGGGATGGCCACAGCGCAATCTCCATTCTCCTCTCAGGATTTAGGGTATGCACGTACGTATGCACATTTGCATGCACGCACACACATACACACACACACACACACCCAGCATTAGTTTTAAGTTCCAGGTCTGGGACACAAACCGTGACCCACCACATGGACCACTATGCCATCTGCTGATCCCAACATAGGAACATTTTCAAGAAGTCAGGAGTAAAGTAGGGAATACTGCTAGAATAAAAGGCTACTAAAATAGAAGCTCCAGGAGATTAGGATTGTTCGATTATTTTCTGTGACCAGCTTTAAAAAAAAACAGTCTCAAAATAAATTCTGTGAACTCAGTCCTACCAGGAAAAGAAGCATGTTGATGTCATAAAGGTAAGGAGTTAGCACAGGCAACACAGCAGCTTAAAGGGGTGGGGGGGATGTGGAAAAGTTCTGTGACACATGACACTAAGTCAAAATGAGATGGAGAAAATAATTGCTGGTCATAAATGAAAGCCCAGCTGAGATTATGATGATCTTTCTTGATCTTCAACGCTTTACTTGAATGAGGCCTTCTTGCCATTCTTTCAAAACTTACAACTCCTCCACCTGCCTGTACCTTTACTCCTGTTCCCTGCTTTATTCTCCCCTTTAGTATTTATCAGTCTCTGTCATGCCATATATTTTACTCTGTGGTATTGTTTAGAATATGTCTCCTCTCACTAGAATACAAAGCAAAGCAGGAACTTTTTTTGTCTATCCACTACTCTCTCTCCAGTACCTTGAAGGAAAGACTGCTACTGTGTGAGGGAGAGTCACCAAGGTCAACAACTTTTTCAACAGCTGTGAGTTATTTGTCAAAAGAAGCCAACAACAAAAAAAAATGAGGTGAGAGGGGTCCCAGAGTGAGAAGCGGCTGAAATTCAAGAGAATGAGGTTCTAAAATGCTAACAACTTGTAGGTTATGAGGTAATTGGAGTCAACGAGGTCAAATAATGAAGCACAGGGAAATAACCATCATGCCAATAGTAGCTACGAATTATCACCTCCCTCTGAAGAGGGTTGTGGCAGGAGTGCCAAGCTCTATGATGGATGCGTGTGTAAAACAACACGGTCCACCACATCTCACTCAAACTGCTATCTGGTCAGGACATGAAACTAAAGAGGAAAGGAAAACTACTCTCTTTTCACTGGTGAGCAACTATCAAGCAAATAAATGCTATACACATCTACCTTGCAAACCTGGATTTGCTAATCTTATCAAGTTATAACCAAGGCACACACATCTAACTAACCTTGGCTGAGCCATCTATTTTCCAAGGACTTATTAGTAGCCTGTTAAACACCACCCCCTCCCCCGATCTCCAGCACCTTACCTTCTCCCCAACACTCACAATACACTTTCTGGATCACTCACATTTATTTACAACTTCAAAATCATATAACTAGGGACCAGTAGTTAGCATAATGGCTATGTTGCTGGACTCCCATGTAGTCAACCGCGGTTTGCATCAGGGACCAGTGGCTTAAAACTCAAGCCGGGCACATGTGCGAGCGTGCCCAAGATCCCGAGAGAAGAAGGGATTGCGGCGTGGCCATCCCCCCCCCCCAAGGGAGTGATTTCTCGCTTTCTATCTCTCTGTCTCTCTCTTTCTGGCGAGCGCACGTGCCCGATAGCAAAAACCTCTCAAAAAAAAAAAATCATATGACTAGATTGAATTCACACCCTAAAATGTGCCTGGCATGGGGGAAAAGTGATGGAAACTGCTGTGCCCTTGCTATGTTTCTGCTGACACAATCAGGACACAGCCAGCACTAACCCCAAGATTGAATCCAGCCAGCTTAGCCTTTCTGGGTATCATGTTTATATTTTTGAATCATTGGCTCATAATTGAAACCATGCTCTTTTGCCCCCATAGAATAGTCCCATTTGGGGGGGGGCAGTTTTCCAATTTGATGATCATTTTAAGTATCAAGCTAACAACCCATCTGCATGTGCATAGGCTTCAAATATAGTATATATATCATCATCCTCTTCCTCTGAATTGTTAGAGTGAATGCATGGGAGAAATGCTGCAGATGGGAAAGCCAATCATCAGCAAGACTGAATCATTTTCCCAAGGTCACATAACTTGTAAATCATGAGACCCAGATTACTCCGACCCCAGAGCCAACATCACCACCGAGCTTTTAAGACAGGCACTGTGTTTTCCATTTCTGATTTTGAGAAAGAGATCATAGCATAACAAGCTCTCAGAAAGGAATAAGGCAATTTTCCTTCAAACAAACGAACGAAAAAAACTTTTACAAGTTCACAAACAATATCTAACATTATTCAATAGTCTGTTTAATCTTCAAAGTAAATTCTATTTGTTAATGCAAAGAAAATAGAGTTTTGTATTACATTTTGGGTCATTAGAAAGTCATGGTACATTTTGCACAGAAAAACATAGAAAAATATGTCATAACTTTTCTAGAAACCCAGTGTTTCTAACCAGGAATTAATACCATTTAGGAAAGGATCTTGTTTAAAAAGAAAAAAAAATTAAGAAAAAGGGAACTAGCAGTTAGCGTAATGGCTATGTCGCTGGACTCCCACGTAGTCGACTGCGGTTCGCGTCCCGGACCCAGTGACTTAAAACTCACACCGGGCACATGTGCGTGCGTGCCCAAGATCCCGAGAGGAGAGTGGAGGAGAAGGGATTGCGGCGTGACCATCCCCCCTGGGGGGTGATTTCTCGCTTTCTTTCTCTCTCTGTCTGTCTGGTGAGCACACGCACCCCAGCAAAAATCTCTCCAAAAAAAAAAAATTAAGAAAAAAAAATCAATTGATCTTGAAGCTGTTTAATTCTGTTTTTGTGCATGTATTCAGGCAGTATGATGTAAGTTTGCAAAGTAACTATGGAAAGAAGTTATGCACAATTGTTAGAGGTTGTTCTCTTTCATATATTCTCTGTCTCTCTCACACACACACACATAGAAAGAGAATTATGTCTCTTCATTACCTAAAAATATTAATCTACGCAAATGGAACCGAATATAAAAAAAAAAAAGGACATCTTGTGGAAACTGCCTTCTGTCCTATCTGAGGAGTTTATCATAAAAGTGTAAATCCTGTCATCATTTATTAGCCATTCATAATGTGCAGGACTTGGGACATTATTGGGAATTAAAAAATATAAGAATATAGTGTTCTCCAAAAAAAAGAAAATAAATAAAAAATATAAAAAGAATAGATGGGTACATTCTATCCGTGCCATTTTTCCTTCAGCTCCCAGGTAACAGTTTTATGAACAAATCCTGGGTGGTGGATTCTTCCCTATAGCAGTATCGGTTGCTGCATAGGCAAATCACTCCAAAATAAACATTCGTATTTTATATCTGTTTTGTGGGTCAGGAATTCGGAAGCTTGTTAACCAGGTGGTTCTGGCTCAGGGTCGCTTTGAGACTGCAAACAAGCTACTGGCAGGGACTGCACTCAGCTGACAGCTTCGCTGAGGCTGGAGGATCCACTTCTAAGCTCACCCCTGTGTGTGTTGGCAGCAGCCTCGGTGCTTCACTGGCTGTTGACTGGAGGCCTCCGTTCCTCACCACCTGGGCCTCTCAGTAGGGCTGCTTGAGTATCCTCAGGACATGGCAGTTGGCTTCCCTCAGGGTGAGTAAACAGGAAGTGAGTGAACCAGACAGAAAAAATAAGAAAAAGCCACAATGCCTTTCATAGCCCACCCTCAAGGGAAGGAGAATTAGGTCCCACTTTTTGAAAGGAGAAGTATCAAAGAATTTGTGGGCAGCTCTCTAAGCCACTACACTCCCTAAACACATTTCTCTGCTCCTCCCCAGGGCTTTCCCAGACAGCTATGCATACTGGATTTACAGGACCAGTGTTAACCACAATTACATATAATTGCATTTACTCCAAGCACCATTCTACACGCATAAATGAATGAAGCTCAAAAATAACCCCTACTATAAGGGAAGTAGGAGAAAGATGGTGGCAAACAAATAAATATGTTGTAATATAGTATGGCTGTGATAAGTGCCCTGTAGAAAAAAAAAAACATATATGTATAGTAATATAGTATGGTTGGTTGTGATGAGTGCTTTACAAAAAAAAAAAAAAAAAAAAAAAAAAAAAAAAAAAAAAAAAAAAAAAAAGCCTATACCTCAGCATATCATGTATTATTTGAGTACAACACTGCTTCTAGGCTTTGAGAATTCAAGTGACCTTGATCTGGAAAAACTATTATCTTTGTCCTTGACCACACACATTTTCCTTTTCCCTCATATTTCTACAAGACCCAGCAGCAAGACTTGATTCTGTGTTCTTTCTCCTAGCTTTGCCAGGACTCCATTGTACATGCCAAGTCTTTAAAAATAGCCAGAAATTCTTTCCCAGCTCCTCCTCAAAAAGCCATTTCTTCTTTCTTTTGTTGCTGGCTCTTCTCCATGAAAACTTGGCATGCAGTTCTTCCCCTTCTGGAAAACCACAGGCTGTATGGAAGCTGGTATCTGCTGCCTTGTCTGCTCTCCACCTAAGGCACATCAATAACCAAACCCTCTCCATCACCAGGAAGATGCAAACCATTCTTTCTCTTGGTAGGTCCCACTCTGTCTCTCATTGTCTTACTACCAGTTTATCTATTTTGACCCATCATCACGGCACCCTTAAATTTCTGCAACACAATCGGGACTCCAACATCTAGCTAAATAAAAACAAGAGACAAACCTCCCTAATACCAAACAATCAAAGGATTTTTATAACATGTAACTTGGAAGTGTTGTAGTATTAACTGTTTTTAGAATTGATCACCATTTGCATTTCTAGCAATGTTTATATCTGGTAAATCATGAGCTTAGGAAAGATTCCAATCGGGAGGAAACTAATAACTAGCCATTGCAGATTTTAAATATTGGACTCCAACTGAGATTTTATTTCCATAAAGATAGGTTAATTACCTTAAAGATCCAGACCTCTTGCTTATATTTTATTTATTCATTTATTATCCCCATTCCATCTGTGCCCTAGATGTTTATTTACCTATTAAACAGTCCCTGAGTGGTAGGGTATGATGTAGTGTATTTAGAAAAACAAGTAGGTCTCTTTTTCTATCTGCCATATTATTCCAGATGGAAATCCACATTGGCATGTTGCAGAAGCTGTCTTGGTTACCTTCTGTTCATAGTTGCTGTGCCAGGGAGGAATATGAAAATTGGAACTTTCCACCAAGGGCAGGCAATATAATTGAATTAGAGTATTCCAAGTTTTCTGACTAGCATTGGTTTCACTTTGCCATTTTACTTTTTTCTCCCTCTGGCTTGAATCTGCCATACCAATGCCTTTACATGGAAAAGACACTCACTACACATCTTGTGGTATGCAGAAGGGAAGTTGTATTTGCTAGAGTCTTCACCAATTCTTAATTCTGGCATTTCTTTTTCTAATTAAGTATGCCCTAAGTCTATAATATGTTGAACTAGACTTATAAAGGCTATTGTGTTGCTTAAAATAATACAGGGCCCAGTAGATGATAGAAATAAACACAAGAACTTGAGCTAATAACCATGTCCTAGTTTAAGCACCAACTATAGGAAATGTAGTAATGAATCATTACAGGGGTTCCCAAACATCTCCACCACCCAGAATGCTATCACATGCTTTTACAATGGCACCTCGACATTTTAAACATACACAGAAAAACTGAAAGACAGTTCAGTTAAGCACCAATCTTTTACGGATACTAAAATATCATTGAAATATATTGAAAATATTGTGCCAGTTATTTCAAGTTTCTACATATCACTCCTTATAAAATAGACAAAAGGAAAACTAGCCTCACTCCTGCCAAAATTAAACATTTAGGTGAATTTATTTTTTAAAATAACAATTTTTTTTGAATGTCTCATCATTAGCAGCTGACCTGGAAGGAGTATTTTTGTAGCACACATGTACAAGACTCATGGTGCTACCAGTGCCATGTCAGCAACCCTGAGACCTGCCAGCTAATGGTTCCTTTGCACCAATGCTCTCAACCAGCTGACACTGCAGAAATACTGAATGAGAGAGTACTTTCTGGAAACACATCACTCCTTTTATTATCTAAATTATAAGTATTTTAGTATAGTTCCTAATACACTGTCTTGTTTAAACAAAAAATTACAACCAAAAAAAGAATGAGGGAAAATAAAAAATGCTGGAGGGTGAAAAAGAATTTCAGAAAAAAAAATTTAAATACTTTATAACACTAAATCCTGAAAAAGAAATCATGTTTAAATAATTTCAATGACAGTAACATTTTGAAAATTATTAATGGGGTTTTCTTCTGCCTTTGAGCATAAGATCATCACTTATTTGGCATCTGACTGGGGGGCAGAAAAGGATTTTTCACTGAAAAAAAATACAAGGAATAAAGTACTATCTGGCTTCTGATATGCAGAATAAAATTATGCAAGAAATAATCATGTATGTCAGGCTCTCATTTTGAGAGAATATAAGCTCCAAGAACAGGTATTTATTTTTTTCTGTTTTGTTCACTGCTGCATCTCCTATGAATAGAGCCTGGTATATAAAAGGTATCCAACAAATACTGAATGAATGAATAAATGAATGAAAAAGAGGGAGTTATATAAATTATTTTATCTCTTCTTCTAGCATATCAGAATCAGAACGGGAGTTTGTAATTCAGCCTGGAGTTGCCAAACTCACAGAATTTTCCCATCAGAGAGAAAACACAACTTTCTGTAATAACGAAAGCATGTACCTCGCTGTTCTATAAAAGGAAGAGAATGTGATGCTGGAGGGCAGGAAAGGAGGGGTTCTGCCATCACCTCCCCAAGGAGACTGTGAAAGAAAAGGAGAAAAGAGGGGCAAGACAACCAGGTGCATATGCCCTGATTTCTGTGCATTAGACACATAAAGATAGCACTGAAGGCAGAAGAAAAAAATGCATCTGTTTTCTGTCAGGACTCCTGAAATACATTATCTTTCTGTGTGCCTCTCCAACCAACCAGAAGAGTTGCCACATCAATTTGTCAGTGTGGTTTATCGGTTTTTCAGGTTTTTTAAATTTTATCATAATAGAGATCATTTGTTCATTCATATGAGAAAGAGAGGCACCCTCAATGGTCCATCATGCCATGAGCCCCTTCCCCCAGCCCTTCAGCTTGTCAGGATTAGCCCCTAGCATGTTTCAGGTGAACTGTGTGTGGATCTGAACCTGTGGACAGCCGTGTGACTTCCAGCACTGCAACTCAGTATGCTACCAACTACATACCGAGGCTGAGCCCTCAGCACTTTTAGTCAGAGAGGTGCTGCTACCAGAAGTGTGCATGTGGACGCTCATGATCTGGCTAGCTGGGCTTATGGGGAGAAGAGTAATGCTAAGATCCTGTTGGAGGTGCCTGTCAGCATCCCCCTTCTCAAGAAACAAACTTTTTAAAAGAGAGAGAAGGGCAAGGGTGCTGAGGTTCAGCACTTCTGAGCAATTCCATCTGGTTCTCCTGTGGCACAGGTGAGACAATAGAAGGGGCTGAAGGACCCAAGGAGACTGGCAGAAGGCGGCACTATGGTGGGGGGCACAGTGATCCTGAAGCCAAGGCTGTATACCAAGCACATGGTCAGGTCCCAGCTGAATGAAAGTCTCAGCTAACTTCCAAATCATCAAGCAGCCAATGGGAGGGTAGATGTTTCCAAGTATATTACTTTTCAGTTGGTGCAACATAGACTATTACAAGTTTGGCAACTGGAGACAATACTCAGTTTTTAAATTGCATCCATGATGGGGAAACACCCCTTAAGAGGATGAGAGTCTTTATGCTACAATCCACCCTAAGCCTCAGCCAGCCAGAATCATATCATGGATGGACGGGGATACACGCATACACACACACACACACACACACACACACACACACACACACACACACACACACACACACACACACACACACACACACACACACACACACACACACACACACACACACACACACACACACACACACACACACAAAGGGAGGCTATGAGATGCAAACCAGGGACCTTCCCATGTGGCATCATGGATCATCACATGATGTCACCACAGCTAACCAAAAGAACACCCATTCTTAATCTCATGTTTTCCTATGGACAGGAGTCCAGGTACTGCTTGGCTGGGCCCTCTACTTAGGGTTTAACAAAGCTAAATCAAGGTGTTGACAGGATGCATTACATCTGGAGGCTCAAATATTCAGCTTTATAGCTCATTCAGTTAGCAGAATTCATTTCATTGCAGTGGTAGGACTGAGAGCCCTAAATTTTTCCTGGCCGTTAGCTTGATGCTACCCTTCAGTTCCAGAGACCACTCACGGTTCTTTGCCACGTGGGTATCAGCCACATGGTTAACTAATTCACCAAATCAACAAGGATAATCTTTACTATTAGGAATCTAACTTCTGGGAAGGCTAGTCCTCCTTTTAAGCACTTTCACATGATTAAATCAGGCCCACCCAAGATCATCTTTCTTTTTGATTACCTAAGGATCAACTTGTTTGGGACCTTGATTATATTTGCAAAAATCACTTCACCTTTGCCATATAATATGACTCCCACACAGGCAAGGCATCCCATCACCTTTGCCACATTCTAGTAGTTAGGAGCAATTCACATGTCTCACCCCAATTTAGGGGAGGGGATGACATGAAGGTGTGGACAGTTACTGGTCACCCTAAGGTTTGTTATCCATGCTGGGCTCTTACCATCAGAGGGCGAAGTGAAAACTGTGGAGCAAACAGCAACCAGGGTAAAGGTGCTTGTCTCCACCCTGGGGCTGTACGACGTCCCCTCATAGAACCGCCACTTGGTCGTGCACACATTCCTCTCCCCAGACACCCAGATCCAAACTCACAAGGAGAGAAGGCAGAGGAAACAGACCCAAATGCTAAGAGATCGATCATTTCTACCTCTACTTAAATGAACTGTTTAAATCATGAGGGCAGACAGATTTTAAAGGGATCAAATAGAGTTTACAGTTAATTTTTTAGTTGTTAAAAAAAAAAAAAAAAACTGTGGGGAATCATAAGAGGGACCAGAGTAACTAAAGACAAAAGGAAGCACACACATTTTTGTTCACACACCACTGAGATTTCATTTTTTAATAAAAATCAGTTTTGCTGCACATTTTTGGTCCTATTTTCTGCTGCACGTGCCAAAGGAAGAGGAAGAAAGCACCCCTACAATCAGGCACGGTCATGCTGCAATCCCTGTTCATCAGTCATCCCTTCCTACAATGCACATGTGTCTGATATGTTTTTCAAGCTGCCTGGTCCAGGTCTTCAGTCATGGTTGGTCATGTGGGATCTAGCTTCCCTAACCTCTAGGTTATATGGCCATCCCAAGTTGCATGTTTTTATGAGAATTTCATAATGAAACCCATATAAGTAATCTCTATCTTCAGTGACTTAAGAATCACACTATCCACTTATTAATGATGGAAAACTAAAATAGGGCTGCTTTAAATAAATTTTAAATATTGTATGATGTTCAATACAAATAATAATCTTCTTAATTTGAATTTAAAGAACAAAGTATTCAACATTTGCTAAGAAAAAGTCAGATTTTCTTTGTCCCCACTAAATATATGAGGAATAAAGAAAGAATGCTTATTTAAATGGCTGTCAGAATATAAGCCACTCCGGGCATTCACATGCTTCAATCTAGTCATCAGTCACTGTATGTGGATGGAGCTTACAACAGAAGTTTCTGATCGTCATTGTTAGAATTTAGGATACATTTTACCACACTGACTACTACTTTAACCATTTATTTATTATATGCAAGACACTCTACTTAGTGCTTTACATATATAATCTCAGCAAATGATTGAAACACTGTGAGGAATGTATGATAGTGCCCACTTTCTAGGTGAGAGAACTGAGAATGTTAAGTGATTTAGCCAAGATCACACAGAAACACTGTGGTTCTGCAAGCATTTAAACCCAGATCCACCTGATTCCAAAAACCATGCTTAAATCTTCAGCCATACCTGTCAGGCTGGTCTACCAATGCAGCAGAACGTAGCTGACCACAGTACTGTAGCTGTACCTATAGCTTCTAAAAATGTTATAATGAGAAAATGGATTCCAACTTTTACCTTGGGGCAGAAATCCTCCTCCCCTTAGAGATCTCTGCAGGAGATAAGAGCAGAGTCCCTCTCAGCTCATCATGGTTCCCTACCAGCAAGAGAAAAGGAGACACCTAGCTCCAACCTTATACTGGTTGTCCTTGATCCTATAAGCTGAGGCAGAGTGCTCAGAGCGAGTGACCCTGCAGGTCCACAGTCTCCTGCCACAGGTCATTCTGTCTTCTGGGATGGTCCCTGTCACACTTTCCTCCTGAAGCTCCAGGGATTGACCTGTCTACTTCCTTTCCACTGCCACTGTTCGTAGCATGCAATCAAGGTTTTTCTCTTCTCTAACCTTCTGCAAAACAGAATCTGGTTCTCTAGTCTTCTGAATTTTAACCTTCTTATCAGACAAAAAGCAAATCAGAAGTTGCCCCATTCATCCCATCCTCCCTATAAAATGTAAAAGCTCACATTTGCATGTAATTTTCTGTGACCACACTGAGAGATTCAGGTGAAAAGGAGGTGACTATAACCAGTTGCTATGACAACCACAAGATATAAAATGGCATAGCAATTCATAGGACAAGCTTTTAAAATGACATAAATTTGAATTATTACAAGAAAGCATCAAAACTACATATATAAAAATGACTGGTCAATTGAAAGAATGAAGTCTACCATCCAAATAAACTACCTTGATTTAATTAGGCAATTAAAGATATATGTGTAACTCTAATCCTCAAGAGACTATGAGGAAGAGAGGGGAATTACTCACAATTTTGGTACTTTGATAAATTTACTTGTCAATCAGGCTGATCCAGCTTTATTAACATTAAAATTTTCTATGTCTACCACAATGGTAAGAATTAAGTCACAAACAAATTATGGGGCCAATAGCATGAGACAGAAGTATTAGCCTTCACCATTTGACACAGTTGGGTATTCTCTCTCTTAAAATGTTCTCTGTTTCCTAGCACAGCACTCTTATGATCTTCCTTCCTCTTAGATTATCCCTCTAGTTCTCCTCTGGTTTCCCCAAAGTTTTGCAGATGGTACTCGTCACTTTGGTAGCTAACCATGTGTCCACAGTTGTTGTCCCTTGACTCTCAAATCCATCTCCCAAACCTTCTCCAGGTATGCAGGTATGAACTGACATTCCAACTGCATGGAGACATCTCCACTTGTGGGGGCCAGACAGTGGTACAGTGGTACAGTGGTAGTACAATGCTCTTCAGGCTGACCCAGGTGAAGAAGTTCTGGGTTTGCAGGAACCAGCAGTTAGCATAATGGCTATGTTGCTGGACTCCCATGTAGTCGACCACGGTTTGCGTCCCAGACCTGGTGGTTTAAAACTCACGCCGAGTGCATGTGCGTGCATGCCCAAGATCCCGAGAGAAGAATGGAGGAGAAGGGACTGCGGCATGACCATCCCCTCTGGGGGGTGATTTCTCGCTTTCTGTCTCTAATTAAGTCACAAACAAATTATGGGGCCAATAGCATGAGACAGAAGTATTAGCCTTCACCATTTGACACAGTTGGGTATTCTCTCTCTTAAAATGTTCTCTGTTTCCTAGCACAGCACTCTTATGATCTTCCTTCCTCTTAGATTATCCCTCTAGTTCTCCTCTGGTTTCCCCAAAGTTTTGCAGATGGTACTCGTCACTTTGGTAGCTAACCATGTGTCCACAGTTGTTGTCCCTTGACTCTCAAATCCATCTCCCAAACCTTCTCCAGGTATGCAGGTATGAACTGACATTCCAACTGCATGGAGACATCTCCACTTGTGGGGGCCAGACAGTGGTACAGTGGTACAGTGGTAGTACAATGCTCTTCAGGCTGACCCAGGTGAAGAAGTTCTGGGTTTGCAGGAACCAGCAGTTAGCATAATGGCTATGTTGCTGGACTCCCATGTAGTCGACCACGGTTTGCGTCCCAGACCTGGTGGTTTAAAACTCACGCCGAGTGCATGTGCGTGCATGCCCAAGATCCCGAGAGAAGAATGGAGGAGAAGGGACTGCGGCATGACCATCCCCTCTGGGGGGTGATTTCTCGCTTTCTGTCTCTCTGTCTCTCTCTGTCTGGCTGGCAAGCACACGTGCCCTATAGTGAAAACCTCTCCAAAAAAAAAAAAGAAGTTCTGGGTTTGCATCCAGAGACCTCCCTGAAAATATGGGGTACATGACTTCCCATGATCTGGGACTGGCTAGGGTGGATCATTACTTGGACACATGTTGGGGGTCTCTCTCTTTCATTCATTCATGAAATAAAAGAAAAAAATACTTTAAAAAACAAGAAATCTCCACTTGTATCTCCAATGGCATCTCAAAATCTGCATCCGTACACTCAAATTTAAAGACTATTTGTCCTCTTTCAAGATTTTTTTAAGAGAGAGATTTTTGCTATAGGGCGTGTATGCTTGCTGGAAAGACAGAGAGACAGAAAGTGAGAAATCACCCCCAGGAGACTGGCCACACTGTGATCCCTTCTCCTCCATTCTCTTCTCAGGATCTTGGACATGCACACACATGCACCCAGTGTGAGTTTTAAGCCAGGTCCAGGACTCAAACCACATGAGAGTGCAGCAATGTAATCATCACACCATCTGCTGGTTCCTCTTTCTAGATTCTATAATGTAAGAAATGACACTAACATCTCCCAGAAATTTAGGGGAAAATATCTGTTAGTCATTGTCTTTTCTTTCTTTCTCACATCTGAGGACTAGGCCCTACTAATTCAACCTTTGTCATAGCTATAGAGTCTGTCTGTTTCAGCACAGTTGATATGGATACTACCACATCTAGAACTGTCCATTTTTTCTCATATGAACTGCAGCAAAGGACTCCCGGCTGCTCTCCCTGCTCCACGCTCTCCTTATCTCATTATTGCCCACTCAACCCTGACCACAGAATCACCTTGATATTTTTGTTTTTAATACAAGTTTCCAGGTCTTGCCTCAGACTTATCAAATCAACCTACAGCAGAGGGACTTGAAAACATGTGGGGATTTTTGTTGTTTTTTGTGTTTTGTGTTTTTTTTTTTGGTATTCCCAGATTATTTGCTTGTTTATAATCAAACAAATCTAGTTTACTCAATATTACCAAATTGATTTCATTTCCAGCCATTGACCAAAAATTTCCAAGTCTCCCATTGCTGGTAAAGTCAAGTTCAAACTCCTGGCTTGACATTTAAGGCCCTTAACAATTTAGTCTACACAAATCCTTCCACTCATCTTCCCCACTATCCACTTCTCTCATACATGATCCCCAAAATAGTGGTTCATTTCCAGAAGTTTTTCTCCATTTTCCCACCATAATGGTTTTGTTCACATAATTCCTTTAGCCTGAACTGTCCCCATACCAATGCTTCTCTGTGTTCAAACACTGTCCACCCTTCAGTTCACCTTAGCTTTCCTCATGACAATTCTTTTTGTAGCACCACCACAGCAAGTGGATACATCCGTTGCGGTTTCTGTTATATTTCTATCTCTGTGTGTGCTTCTCCTCTCCAATATAAAGCTGCCTAAGGAATGCTGTTATTTATCTTTGTATTTTTAGAGAGGTTAGAGTAAGTGGTACAAGTTGGTGGTCACAAATGCTTAGATGAATATATGAAATTGCAACAATAATCAGAACTGACTGCTTGGAGCAAACTGCTCTGACCGTTATTTCCCTTACTCGTGTTATATCTGTCGCTTACATCATTACCCTTGCCTGAATGCCCTTCTTCCTTCCCCTTTTGCTAGTCAAGTCCAATACAATCTTCCAGACAGTATCTCTCAAAATGTGGGCTACCCACCACCTGAATCAGAGTAACCTGGGTCATTCTGTCAAAATGCAGGTTCTTAGCTTATTCCTAGATCTGAATTGCAATCTCTGAAAGATGGAGCCCAAGAACTACATTTTGATAAGCACTTCCAAGTGAGTATTTTGCACAGGGATGTTGAGAACATGTGCTTTCAAATGTGGCCTCAAGCCCCACTCCTTCGAGAAACCAAACACTGTAAGTCCTTACTTACTACAGCTTGCTGCTGCTGCTTTGTGACATTGTTGGGGTGGGGGAGGGGGGTCTTTTTTTCCCTGCCATCAGGCATGTGTGCTCACCAGAGACTGAAAGAGACAGAGGTGAGAAATCAACCACCAAGGCCTTTGGCCACACCACAATCCCTTCTTCATTTTCACCTCAGGATTTTGGGCACACACATATGCCTAGTATTCTTTAAGCCACCAGGTCTGGGATTGGAACCATGGAGTCAGCCATGTGAAATCCAGTGCCTTAACTACCATGCCACCTCCTTGCCCAAGACATTATTTATTTTACCTCATGTTTTTCTTTTATTTCTTAAATTATAATTTCTGGTTTAATATAATCATTGTACTTGTTTTGGAACATGGTTTTTAAAGTATATATTCAATATGTTGAAATCAAAGATATAGCCTTGTGTCTATTAATTATTTTCTCCCAGCCACACACATGCACACTCTACCATGCAACTTCTACTATCTATGACTATTCTTTTATGCTATCAAGTCAGTTAGCTTCTGTTACAGACTGAGGATGCTCAGTATCTGTTAAGTGAGGTCACATAGTATTGTCTTTCATAGCCTGGCTTATTTCACTTAGTGTTGTATCTTTTAGGTTCATGCATTTTGTGTCAAATGACAGGAGATCCTTGTTCTTTGTAGCTGAGCACTATTCTGCTGTATATATGTTCACATTTTCTTTACCCATTCATCATTGTTGGACTTTTAGGTTGTTTGCATGTCTTTGTTATTGCAAATAATGCTGTAATAAACAGATGAGCAAGTGTCTCTGACATAATGATTTCCCATTCTTTGTGTTTATACCCAGTAGTGGGATTGCTGAGTCAAATAATAATTTTATTTTTAGATTTTTTATTTTTTTGAGGAAGCTCTATGCTGTTTTCCATGGTGGCAGTACTAATTTACATTACACCAATGGTGCAATAGGGTCTCACTTTCTCTTCAACCTTGCCAGCACTTGTTTTATTTGTTTTTTTGGTAATAGCCATTCTGACTTGGACTGGGTTATATTTCATTGCAGTTTTAATTTGCATTGCCCTTACAATAAGAAATATGGAGATTTTTTTTTAAGATTGTTTTTAGCCATTTGTATGTCTTTCATTGAGAGTTATCTGTTCAGATCTATTTCCTATTTATAAATTTAGGTTGTTAGTTTTTCTTTATGTAAGCTGAATTCCTTTTATATTCAGGTTATTAATCCTTTATCAAAAGTATAGTTTGCAAATATGTTCTCCCATTCTGTGGGTTATCTCTTTAATCTATTGCTTCCTTTGCTGTACAGAAACTTTTTAGCTTGATGTAATCCCACTTGTCTCTTTTTGGTGTTGTTGCCCAAGTTTTAGGGGTCTTATTTAAAAAATCTTTGCCTACTCCAAAGTCTTATTCTTCTTGTGTTTTCCACAAGCAGTTTTGTGTTTTGAGGTCTTATTTTTAAATATTTGATCCATTTTGAGCTAATTTTTTTTGTAAATAATGAGAGATATACATCTAGTTTAATTTTTACAGGTATTCCGTTTTTTTCTAGCACTACTTATTGAAAAGACTGTTTCTCCCTTGGATTGTCTGATTTTTTACCTTTGTTAAAAAAATATTTCTTGACTTTCTACTATGTTCTATTGGTGTGTCTGTTTTTATGCCAGTACCACACCATTTTGATTATTACGGCTTTGTTATATTAAGATTGGGTAGTGAGATGCCTCCAGCTTTATTAGTTTTGCATATAATCACTTTAGTGATATGGGTCTGTGATTGTAGACAAATCTTATGATTATTTTTCTATTTATAGTATTCTGATAGGAGTTGCATATTGAATGTCTAGATTAGTTTGGGTAGTATTGACATTTTAAGTTTATTGATTCTTCCAATCAAAAACAAGAATGTCTTCTGATTTTTTGTATTTTTTTCCATTTCTTTCTTCATTTTTTTTATAGTTTTCCTTGTAAATATCTTTTACCTTTTTTCATTAGATTTATGCCTAGGGTTTGTGTGTGTTGCAGGGGGGGGGGCTATAATAACTGGGTTTGCTTTCTTCACTTCTGTCTCACTCTGCTCATTGTTCATGTACAAAATTGCTATAGATTTTTGAATGCTGATTTGTAGTCTACAACTTCACTAAATTCATTTATCATAATTAAGAGTGGATTATTTAAGTTTTACTCTGTATACAATTGTACCATCTACAAATAAAGACAGTTTAACTTTTTTCTCAATTTGAATGCCTTTGTTTTACTTTCTTGACTGAGTACATTGGCTAGGACTTCCAATATTATGACACTTTAGTTTCATTCCACATGAAAGAAAAAGCTTTCAATTTTTCTCCATTCATTATGACATCAGCTGTGAGCTTTTGTATATTGTCTTGATTGTGTTAAATAATGTATGCTCTATACCTATTTTGGTGAATCTTAATCATAAAGGGATGTACTTTATCAAATTCTTTTCTGTGTCAACTGATATATGATTTTTATCTTTTCTTCTGTTAATTTAATGTATTACATTTATTGTTTTGCCGAAGTTGAACAATCTATGTCCTTGAAATATTTCCTCCTTGGTCATGATGTATAATCTTTTTCATGTGTTGTTAAATTCAGTTTGCTAGTATGTTGTTGAGGATTTTTTTCATCTATGTCTATAAAAAATATTGATCTGATGTTTTCTTGTGATGTCTTTGATTTTGGTGCCCGGATAACATTGGCCTCCTAGAATAAGTTAGGAAGTGATCTTTTCTCTCTAATTTTTTTTAAGATTGATATTAATTCTTCTTTAACACTTGTAGCACTCACCAGTGAATTATTCTGGGATTTACTGAGACATATTTAAGGCCAAACATATGGTCCATCCTGAAAAACTTCTTGTGCACTTGAGAAGAATTCATATTCTGCTGCTTTAGGTGGAGTACTTTGTATACAGTTAGCTCTCATGTCCATGGATTCTGTGTACAGTAAGCCTTTGTGTCAATGGATTCAATCAACCATGAAGTAAGAAAAAAAATGATGTGTCTGTACGGAACATGCACATACTCTATTGTCATTATTTCCTAAATAATACAGTATAACAACTATTTACATAGCATAAATGTAAACATTTTGAATTAAGTTTTTTAAGTAAACTAGTGATTATTGAATGTGTAGGGGAACATATATCTAGGTTATATGCATACATTGTGATATTTTACATAAGGAACTTGAGCATACATGGATTTTGGTATCTGCAAATACCATGGGACAACTATGTATATTTTTAAGTCTAATTGATCAAATTGTTGTTCAAATTTTCCTTAGGACAATTTCTATTGACAGTTTTTATTCTGTGTATAGGCTGCAGTTTTTCTGATTCTTGTGTGTCATAATTTTTTGTTAAACATTTAAAATAATATAGTGGAACAACTCTGGAAATAAGATCTATCCACTATACTGGGTAGCCATTATTTTGGTTTTGCTGTTGTTGTACTATTTGTTTTGTGACTTTTTTGGATTAATTCTATAAAGTCTATATTCTTTTTTTTTTCTTGTTTTTCTCTTTAAAGTCTATCTTCTATGTCATGTATAGCCACTGAAGTCTCTGTTTGGTTAGCTAAATAGTTAGCTACTGATTGAACAGAAACTTCCTTGAATGCCTTGAACCAATAAGTCTTCCAAGTTTTACTGATGGGCTCAATGTATGTACTGGGTCATGATTTTAACACTCCAGAAGTTTAAAAATCTCCAACAGCCTTAACTTACTGCCTGTGTCAAGGTCATGCACAGGTAAATGATTAGGATATCCATGAATCTTTTCTGGGCATTGCCCAACTCTGTATACACACACAGTCTTCTACAACCCCAGGAATATGTCAGAACTTTCCAAACCCACTATGTACATTTCAATTCCCAGATTTTACTATTAATGTTTTGCCCACCCTCTTGTTTTTCTCCATTGGTATTATTGTCTCAAGCAGCTATGCATTAAACAATTGTTACTGATTATTTTGGTGGGTTTTTTTAACAGATAAAATTAGTTTTAATAATGCATTTTTCCTATTTTTTATGACTTCTTATTCACATTTAATTGTTGTACATCTTTAAATCTATGAAAGATTGTTTTGTTTGTGATAAACACCCTGGGCTTGTTTCTCACTAAGAGATTTCTAAGTTAGGTCAAATAGAAACAACCCCTGTGAAGTGGTCTTTTCCAGGGAGCTGACAGATATGTCAAATAGTGACAGTTCTCTGGGGATGGGTTTTTTCAGGGAGCTTCAACTATGTTCTTCTTTATTGGCCACTAGGCTGCTTGTTTCTCAAAAGACTATGTTCGCGGGAACCAGCAGTTAGTGTAATGGCTGTGTCGCTGGACTCCCACGTAGTTGACCGTGGTTCGAGTCCCGGACCCGGTGGCTTAAAACTCATGCCGGGCACATGTGCATGCATGCCCAAGATCCCAAGAGGAGGATAGAGGAGAAGGGATTGTGGCGTGACCACCGCCCCTGGGGGGTGATTTCTCGCTTTCTGTCTCTCTGCCTCTCTCTGTCTGGTGAGTGCACACGCCCTATAGTGAAAACCTCTCAAAAAAAAAAAAAAAAAAAAGATTATGTTCCCAAGGCTGCTGGCTGTCAAAGTTACTGCAGAGTTTGGGAAATGGGGTGGAAATAGGGTAAGTTCTTATAAAATGCCATAAATCTTGCAGTTCTTACAGAGATTCAGTCATTTCTCTACGTAAATGATTGCAAATTGTTGAAAATTTTTGGTTCACTTCCAGAGTTCTAAAAAGATTATTTTTATAATGTTTTCCAATGTTTTTGCTACTTTGATGGAAAAGAGGTTTTACAGGTCTTATTGTACCGTTCCCAATATATTTCTCTCTAGTAGTCATTTTAGTAAGTGGTACTTGAAAGGACTTCTATCTGAAATATATAAATAACTCACAACTCAATAATAAAAACAAATCCAATTTTTAAAAATGGAGAAAAAATTGGACACTTAGCTAGAAAGAAAGGTGGAAGGTAAAAACAGTACATGAAAAGACTTGTTTCTTAGGTTTTTGCCATAAAGCGCTTGTGCTCACTGGAGAGAGACAGTGCTGGGTGGGGGAAAGTGATAAATCTCCCAGGGGCACGGCCATGTGGCAATCTCTTCTTCTCCATTACCCTCTCAAAATTTTGGGCACGCACACAGTCATACCCAGCATGATTTTTCAAGCCACCAAGTACAAGATTCAAACTGCGGTCAGCCATGTGAGAATCCAACACCTTAACCATCATACCATCTGTTGGCCCCAATTTTTAACATTTTTAGCTATTAGGTAAATGAACATTTAAACCACAATGAAACAGTATTATACACATCTACTAGAATATCTGAAATTTAGGGAAAAAACTGATAATGCTAAGTGCAGATGAGGATGCAGAGGAACTGGAACTCTCAAACATACATTGTTGGCAGTTATACTAACTGCTATAATCAAAAGTTTGCTATGTATTTACTGTAAAGAGGTACAGTGGTTAAGTATAAATAAATAAATAAAAAGTTTGATCCACATTAAAAGTATGACAATTTCTTACAGAGTTAAACATAGCCTTACTATACAACCCAGCAATCCTACTCCTAAGTATTTACTCAAGAGAAATAAAAACATATATTCATCTAAAGTTTTGTATGCAATTGTTTATAACAATCTTATTCACAGTCATCAAAAACTGGAAACAACTCACGTCCATCTTCAGATGAGTAAAACAGAAAAGAACAAACTACTAGTGCAAGCAGTAATAAGTGTCGCTGCTAAGTAAAAGGAGCCAGACCCAAATGCTACATACTGTATGATTCTGTTTATATGATATCCTGAAAAAAGGAAAAGCTATAATATACAAGCAGAAAATACATTAACAGCAGGCAGATCCTAGAGATTGGGAGAAAGGATTGACTACTGAGAGGTATGGGGAAGTATTTTGGGGTGAGAGAAAGGTTCGACTATAGGTTACCTGACTATGTGTATTTATTGATATCCATAGATATACTTAAGAAGAGTAAATGTTCCTACATGCAAATTATACATCAATGAACTTGATCAAAAGGAAAAAACCTGTCCCTTCTTTATACATCATTTTACCTAGTTACTCTAAGATTACCTTTAGCCAATTTCTAGCCATTAGTTAACACTGTCCAGAAATAAAATGCACCCTTCTTGAAGTACCTAAAAATGTTATCACATTAAGAGTTGTCTTCAAGCAAAATGCATTAGAAAAACTGAGAGATGAAAGGAGAAAATGTAATTTGGCAACATATCTAAAAGGTGTAACTGCAAGGCAAGTCAATGCAGCATGTTTTCATAACTAAGAGAAATGACACAAATGCCAATCAAGAATTGATGGCTAAATAAGCAATCATAAAACTGTATCACAGAATGCTATGTAGTCATTGAAATAATTATAGATCAATATTTATTAATACAAAAAGGTGTCTAGTGTTTCATTAAGGTAAAAACAAATCAGTAAATACTATCCAAGAATGATTATGTTTTAGCAACTTCTTATGTGCAAGACAACCCTACTCCTGTTTCAAGGCCTATTAGCCTGAGTCCCAGAGTTGTCTGGGTAACTGACCACTATCTTGTTCTGTTGATCTCAGTTCAGAAAAGTAGGATCGACTGTGAGGGCCTAGGCAGACTGAGTAATAAATGAACACTGAGTTAAAGCCTAAGGGTATTTTACTGAGTCATACACAAGAGACCTTTTGTATATTTTTTTTAACAGCATGATGAATGTAACATACCTGGCTCAGAAGAGTATTTCCAGTTCATACCCAACATAAACATGTAGAACTGCCCCAGCCTCTTTATATAAAGTTAGGCACAGAGAGAAGGATTGAGCTTCTAGAGCTTTGACATAGCCAGCAGCCCCTCAAATTTCCCATTCACAACAGCGTAACCCGTGGTGACCTTTAGGACCTGGAAACCTACACCTCTATCATTGTCATGACCCCTTTCTCTAACCTTTATTTTATTTTTATTTTTTATTATTATTTATACATTCTATTGCTATACATCAGTTAGATTGTAGAGAGACTTTATTCAGCATGATATACACTTCAGTCCACTGGAGAATGCTATACATATCCTCATCAACAGATAATACATCTTACTGTGTCCCACAAATATCTTACCTATTTCTCTCCCCAAATTTCCTTTCCTGCACTCCTCTCCTCCCACACTCTCCTTCCACTTTGTCTTTAGTGTCCATAACAATTTTTAATGCTTTTAACCTTTAGATAAATAAACTTTGCCTGACTTATCCAAAAGCAATCTGTGTCTGGTTGTACTAAATCTACTACAATTGACATTTGTTAATTGACCAATTTTCATTTGTGAAAAAGGAAAGTTATTTAGTGAACCTGTGATATCATTCATAACAAATAAAATGAAAGCTACAATCTGTTGGTTATAAGACAGAAAGCCCTCATTAAATTTAAATTGACACCACTCTTTGAACTATGGATTCTGAGTTCTTTCAAAGATATGCCTTAGGCTTATTACCTGTCTGGTATGATTCATTATATTTTTCTATTGTAGAATTTATTAAGTTATACAAAATTTGTTTAATAAAAACACTTCTGCTATAATATACAATCTCTGGAGAAAATCATTTTTAAAATAATATTCTTTCTAAGTCACCCTAACAGCAAAGCATTATTTAAAAAGTGAATGTGGAAAACTGGCTATAAAATAAGCAACCAAAAAGCTACTGAAAGGACTACAATAAATCAGCTGAGAAACAGGAAGAATCCTATTTGTAGCAACTACTTGCATCCATACTCTGAGCCTTCATGGTAGAATGTACGTAATCTTTTTTTTAGAGTCTGCTTACACACTGAGTATTGGGAGGAAAACTGAAAACACACAAACATTCACATAAAAACACATGCACCAAAATAAACACAGAATGCCAAATTATAGATGCCTTCCCAATTACATTTCCTAGTGGGACTGAAGAGTAATCAACTCTAATCAGATAATTAAGAACATATAATGTAAAACATGCCAAATCTGTCTTGATCTCAGATCCAGCACCTTTTAGCGTACAGCCATGATTACTGCCTCATTTACATTTTATGACTCATGTTCTGACTATACGCAAGCCCTGAAAAACAGGGTGATTGCGCCACTGAAGTCTGAGTACATGCAATATTCCACAAAGGCAGCGCAGATATCTGATTCTTCCACAAACAGTAATACTTGAGGAGTCTTAGCCTTACTCAATCAGCAACATAATTTAGAACTTTTATTTACTTAACTTTCATAATATATTAGCACCTTTGTCATGTTGATCTTACATCCCAAATTTTCAAAACACATCTGATTTTAAATGTTCCATTGCTACATAGCTTGTCTTGCTTTTTTAGACTAAAAATAGTCTTCCTAGTTATAGGGAACATAAATTGTTGGCAAGGAAGCCTCTTGGGAAGACTAGAAACACACATCTAAACAGTTTAAGCTAGTAGAGAAGAGAATCGTAAGTGATATGGTACCGAGTAACTCTCAGGAGTGATAATCACCTAGCTTCGCGGTAGTGAAGGCTTAGTAACATATGTGTAACTTCTTTAATAGAACTGAGAGTTGTGTAACTAATATCGTAATAAATTTAAATAGATATGAAGACTGAAAATACGCTTGCAGTGATAGTGCAACAGAAATAATCTAGAGCTGTAGTCTCCAAATTTTTCAATCACATATCCACTAGGTAAAATATTTTGAGCACTCACTCCACAAGTGAGTATTTATTTATATATGTACTACCATCCTTAGCTACTATTATATGAGACAATATACACTTTGAATGAGACTGATACTTAAAAAAATGAGGACTAGGATTGTCAGATTTGCGATTCCCTTGTAGTTCTTTCACATTATCTTGAAGCCAAAATTCTTTGAATAGAACTTTTCAAAGTACTTCTCAATGTAGTGAGGGATGTTATTTAAATATAGATTATAATCCATAGACCTACTTAGCCAGGTGCATATGAATTGTAAAATATTGCAACAGCTGAGAGTGAACCCAAGAGTGACGGTTCTGAATTGTGGAGTCCCAGCAGCTCTCATCTTGTCCATTTTGAGACACATGACATGTGACATATATACTAAAGAGAGATGCCAGTGCCAATTTATATATTAAACTTTAGTAAAGGCTAATTAATTTCTCTAAAATATTATGTATATATATATATATATATATATATATATATATATGCCTTGTTTTCCAAAATAAAATTACCATGAATTATATGAGAAAATGTCAAAAAGTTCATGAAAAAGGGAAAAGGTAAAAGCCAAGTTTCTTTTGAAGAAAAAAGTTTTCAGAAGTAGTGCATTATTTTCTCATATGCATGTCATCAACTTTTTGAAGACCTCTTATAATATATGTTTTTACCTTAAATAATATATTAATTCACTTTTACTTTCTAATGCAATGTTCTCTTAGTTGTCCCACCTTACACACAAAAAAAATTTTATGATTTTAATATCAGAAGATTTCAAATTAGTTGTTAAGTAGAATGTTTTACATTTCTAGTTTCTCATATTGTTTTCATCATTTTTTAAAATTTTAATTTTTAAATAATTCACTGGCGTGTATGCTCACCAGAGAGAGAGAGTGAAAATGAGAAGCATCCCCAATTCCTTTCCCTTCATTGTCCTCTTGGGATCTTGGGCATGTCCGCACATATATGCACCCAGTGTGTTTTTCAAGCTGCCAGGTCCAGGAATCATACTTCACAATCAACCATGTGGGATCCATATGCTTTCACCACCACGTGGCTGGCACTGTTTTCATCATTTAACTTCTTACCTGATTTCACATCTTTTCAGTTATTTGAAAGAACTTTTAGATTCTTAATAAATCCAAATTTTTTCCCATGAATATGAAAGTGACATTATCAGAATGCTGTTATCAGTGACATAGAGTGCATCA
>NW_006160211.1:336767-341986 GCF_000334495.1 Tupaia belangeri chinensis
TGTGTGTGTGTATATATATATATATATATGTGTATATATATATATATGTGTGTGTGTGTGTATATATATATATACACACACACACAGTAATTCATACTTAGTTCCATGTCAGGAAAAGGCGGTCATATTACTTCAGACCCAGATGACAAAATAAAAACACTTAAATACGTAAGAAACAACCCCCCTATTAGTTCATTCCAAAGGGCCCATCATCCTAAAAACTAATCTTTGCACTTTCAAGAAATATTCTATAGGTAACAGTAATAACCCATGGTATTGTCCTCAGTTACATGTCAATATTTACTTTCATCACTTTCTGCCTTCTTTCCAATTAGTTCCATCTTCTTCCCAAACAATCAACGTTGAGAAAATTTGTTTCTCAGCTAACAGAATCCCAACTTATTTCTCATCCAACAAAATCCCAACTTAGTATACGTTGGAACACTCTCCAAGATCAGTCTAATAGACTATCCAACAACGCTCGCTCTCTACCTACCCACTAAGTCTTTGGCTATCTGCTGTAATACAAAGACCCTATCAAAAGTAATCACCTATTACCATTTAAATTTAGATCCATCAAACTCCTTTGAATTCCGTTTTCCTCAGTCCCTCATACTCTTCAGTCTACATGACATCTCAGACAGGATGCTTCAACTGCTTAAACAAATTCAAGACGACAGGGAAAGCCACTCAGTCTTACCTTCACATCTCTTTTCGGTGCCCTGAGGGCATCGCCACACGCCACTGGCCTCAGAAAGAATCATTGATTGCGCACCACTGTCTGCACACATTATGCAGTCAGAGTGCTGCCAGTGCCTGCAGACACTAACTTTGAAACAGCTGAACCTGCACTGCGGCCACTGCCATTTCTGGAGAGTGTTATGAGACCTCCTTGATCGTCTGTAACATTGCCTCGCTTCAGTCAAACCTTCTGAAAACTTCCCGAGGTGCCCCACCACCACCACCAAAAAAATTATGAATAGGCAAAGCCAAACTCCAGCAAAAATCATAACTGGCTCCTAATGAGTTTTTAAAAAGTGCAACTTTGTATAGCTAAAAATACCAGTAAAAAATAAATATCATACACTAAGATAGAAAAACTACTAGGTACTAACCCCCCCCCAACACACACACACACAAAGAACAAGAAAAAAAATGATTTTTTAAAGTGTACCTAATAAGGGACATGAAGTAATTACAATAACTTCCAGGTCCACTATTTGGAGGCTTTTTGGAGTTTGATCAACTGTCTCAATCATTTCCTTCCAGCCTAGACCTGAGGAAGGAAATGACTCTTCTCATCAATGAAGATTTGTAATTGTCTCGCTTAACTCCTGAACACAGAAAACTATTTTTCTTCAAGGAGTACAAAGACTCTGGAGAGACTGCAGACACAGCACAATGAACCTTGGTGAATCATTTTCATTAAAATACAAAGCAGTTAGTTCTTTCCATATCCAATTTGCCAGCAGTAAAACCTTCCACAGGAGTCCAAGATCAAGGAACCAGCAGATTTGATGTCTCCTGAATGTCTGTTCCTCAGAGCTGGTGACTTCTCTCTGTGTCCTCCATAGCAGAGGAATGGAAGGGCAGAAAAGGGGCTAAGAAACTCCTTTTTGACAATGTCAATCCCATTTATGAGGATGGGGCTCTCCTATATTATCTCCTAAAGTCCCCACCTCTTATTATTATTACATCAGCTGGCGGGGGCGACATCAGGTGGCATGATGGTTAAGGCACTGGACTTCCACATGGCAGATTACAGTATGAGTCCTAGACCTGATGGCTTGAAAATCATGCTGGGTGTGTGTGCATGTGAGCCCAAAATCCCAGAAGGAGAATGGAGGAGAAGCTATTGCAGCATTGCTATCTCCCCTGGGGGCGATTTCTCATTCTCATTGTCTTCTGTCTCTCTCGTTGGTGAGTACAAGCACCCTATGGTAAAATCCTTTAAAAAAAAAAAAAAAGAGATACTATTACATTGGCCATTAAGTTTCAACATATGAATTTTGGGAAACACACTCAAAATCTTGAAATATAACAAATGGGCTCAGAGATTCTCTTTGGGATATTAAAATGTTACAAAATTAGACAGTGGTGATTACAGCATGACTTCGTGAATATATACTAAAATAATTTAATATTTTAACAATAACTTTCACAGTATGTGAATTATATCTCAATTTTTTTAAAGTAAAGGTAATCTAATAAAAGAAAATTATAAATTAGTTTTACTTATTAAAACAAGCCTTCCACAGAAACCAATTAATAAATAAGCAATGAATTACTGTTTAAAAAAAGTTCAGAAGTTCAGGGCCCATAATAATTTAGGCCCTGCAGACAGAGTTGGGCAATGAGGCAGGTAGCCCAGAACACAAGCAGTAGGATACAAAGAAAAGGATTTGAACAACATAATAGAAACTGTCTTTTTAGCTGCATCATTTTGGATTATCACCACCTTTCCATGAAGGAGCTAGAAATTTGTGTCAAAAATACACTTAATACTGTATCACATATAAATGTGTAATAAAGAGTTTATAGATTACATTACTTTAGTCAATCTCTAAAAATGTTTTATCAGCTGCTAATTTAAGAATTCTTCCAGATATCATGAATCCACTGAGTCTTATAGTATAAGGGCCCTGCATAACTACGAGGGAACTTCAAAAAGTCCCCAGAAAACTAGAACTAAAATACAAGCTTATTTTGGTAAAAACTTTTAATCCACACACAATGTTTGCATAATATACACTTCTATGAATTATTTGACATCTCCTTATATTACATTCCCTCTCAAGGCAGGGGAAATCTAAGTAAAGAGAACCCTTAATGAACATTCTTCGATGGGTGAAATGTTGACTGAACGTGCTATTACTTACATGGAAAAGCAGCTTGTTATTTAGGTGTAATTTTTTTAAAGTACAGAAATATTTAACACTGAAAATTAACAATTTGACAATAATATTAGTGATATTTTTAAAAAAATCTTTGACACTGGTTTAATGTGTTAGTGATCTGTAACAAAACTATTGTGTTTACACTCATTTTCTGGTAAGGGTCTCAATGCTAACAAAGTATGTGCTATCTTTAAATAAGGCCAGTCATCTCTATTCTTGAAGTTGCAAGGAACAAAACTGTGCTTCTGATGTGATAAATTATATATTGTTCATTCTGATGTAAGTCAAATTGATCATGTTTGCTTCACTTGAAATAAAGACATCTTTTTAAATTTGTAATCAGACCCATTTTCTTTCAGAAGGAATAAATCAAGAAACAAACCAAACATTGGTTCTCCATTAGCAACTGCAGGTACTTATTCATCTGAATCAGGAGATCCCCATCAGAAGACTGGGAACAGTCTCATCTCCTAGGTCACCAAGATGCTGAGTCCAAGGGTTTGAGATCCAGAAATGCACCTTCTTCTGGGATTCTCTTCTCTGAGGATTTACTTTACATTACACCCTACCATTACCCAAAGCTAGAGCATTCTTCATCTTACCTGCATCAAACTGCAACAGAAAGCTTCATGAATAAAAATGTTTTCACTTCTTTTCCCCTAGGTTTTTGCCCTAGGGTGCATGCACTCACTGAAGAGAGACAGAGAAAAGTGAAAAATCATCTCCCATGGGGGATGGCCACACCACAATCCCTCCTCTTCCAGTCTCCTCTTGGGATTTGGGGCATGCACGTATGTGCACCTGGTATAATTTTCAAGTTCCTGGGTCCAGACTCAAACCACAGTCTAGTGCCTTAACTGCCATGCCACCTGCTGGCCCCAAAAATCTTTCATTTTCGTAGAAAGGATGGAACCAATCTGAACCCAATAAATGATTAAGGCCAGTCATAAAATTGGGCTTTAAATGAAAGACATTTTCCCAACTACTCATACCAAAACATATACAAGAGGGTTTTTGCTGTACACATGTTACGGTGACATATATGAATACCAAAAATTATCCCCAAAGAAAGTTAAATTAGCAAACCTTTTATATTGATGTACAAGCAATTTGAAAGATATATTGTCAAATCCCTACAGTCTTCTGAAAATAGCTTGAAAATCTGTGTATGATGCAGGGCTTTCTTCATTACAAGAGGGAAAAAAACGGAGACAGGTTAAGTAGACTAATTCATGAAATCTAAGGAGATCATTCAACCAAACAGTATGATATGCAGGGCTACAGCCAACCAGAACAGCTTGACTACTCCCTCCAGTCTGTCTCTCTCTCTAATTTAATCTCTTCTCAACACCTGCTGACTCTCCAAACAGCAAGCTTTGAGTAGCACTCTTGGTTTCCATTTTATAACTTCCTGTGTCTGGCACTGCTAAAAATTACTTGACTGGTTCTCAATTTACGAATTAAAAATTCCTAGGAAGGAGCCACCTTCAGTGATGCCTTCATGGTGTGACACTCTGTAATGCTGAGGCCATATGGGAAGGTCCCAGGTTCTCATCCCCAGGTCTCCCTAAAATTGCCAGGCATATATGCATGCCCATGGTCCTGACTGGCTAGATCTGAGAGATCATGGCATGAAGACCCTGATGAAAGTGCTTCCCAACTCTCTTTCAATAAACTTTCTCTCTAAATAAACTTTTTAAAAGACATGCCACAAAGAACTAAATGGCTTAGGTCAAATTAGAAAGTCAACTCTAGCTAGGGATTTTTTTTAATTTATTTATTTTATTTACATATTTTTTATTACTATTCATACATTAAATCACTATACATAACTTAGATTGTGAAGAGACTTTACCCAACATGATATACACCTCAGTCCAGCCCAGTTGAGACCACCACACACATCCTCGTCAATAGATACTGGACCTTATCTGTGTCCTACAAGTGTCTTACTTCTCCATTTCCCCCCAAATTTCCTACACTCTTCCCCTCTCACACTCTCTTTCTACTTTGTCTCTAGTGTCCATTATAATTTTTAATACTTTTATGTTCTTGAGTCTTTCAACTCTCTAAGGAAGACATAGCTAGGGACTTTGAAAGCACATCAATTACCACATGATTCTAAACTGAGAAAAGAGGAACTCTCAAAGGAAGAGAAGGTGACAAATAATAATAATAACAATAACAACAACAGAATAAAACACATATTCATTAATGTGGAATCTCATTCCACTATGCAGTAAAGATCAAAAATCTGTTGCCAGAAAGTTCAGATTACTTTTATCCACCTTATAGTACTTTTTTTTGGGGGGGGGGGGGCTT
>NW_006160211.1:342016-359210 GCF_000334495.1 Tupaia belangeri chinensis
TCGCCAGACAGACAGAGACAGACAGAGAGACAGAAAGCGAGAAATCACCCCCCGGGGGGATGGCCATGCCAAAATCCCTTCTCCTCTGTTCTCCTCTCAGGATCTTAGGCACGCAAGCAATGCCCAAAATCCCAAGAGGTGAATGGAGGAGAAGGAATTGTGGCATAGCCATCCCCCAGGGGGTGATTTCTTACTTTCTGTCTTTCTCTGTCTCATTGGTGAGTGCACATACCATATAGCAAAAATCAACCCCCCCCCAACACACACACACACAAAGAACAAGAAAAAAAATGATTTTTTAAAGTGTACCTAATAAGGGACATGAAGTAATTACAATAACTTCCAGGTCCACTATTTGGAGGCTTTTTGGAGTTTGATCAACTGTCTCAATCATTTCCTTCCAGCCTAGACCTGAGGAAGGAAATGACTCTTCTCATCAATGAAGATTTGTAATTGTCTCGCTTAACTCCTGAACACAGAAAACTATTTTTCTTCAAGGAGTACAAAGACTCTGGAGAGACTGCAGACACAGCACAATGAACCTTGGTGAATCATTTTCATTAAAATACAAAGCAGTTAGTTCTTTCCATATCCAATTTGCCAGCAGTAAAACCTTCCACAGGAGTCCAAGATCAAGGAACCAGCAGATTTGATGTCTCCTGAATGTCTGTTCCTCAGAGCTGGTGACTTCTCTCTGTGTCCTCCATAGCAGAGGAATGGAAGGGCAGAAAAGGGGCTAAGAAACTCCTTTTTGACAATGTCAATCCCATTTATGAGGATGGGGCTCTCCTATATTATCTCCTAAAGTCCCCACCTCTTATTATTATTACATCAGCTGGCGGGGGCGACATCAGGTGGCATGATGGTTAAGGCACTGGACTTCCACATGGCAGATTACAGTATGAGTCCTAGACCTGATGGCTTGAAAATCATGCTGGGTGTGTGTGCATGTGAGCCCAAAATCCCAGAAGGAGAATGGAGGAGAAGCTATTGCAGCATTGCTATCTCCCCTGGGGGCGATTTCTCATTCTCATTGTCTTCTGTCTCTCTCGTTGGTGAGTACAAGCACCCTATGGTAAAATCCTTTAAAAAAAAAAAAAAAGAGATACTATTACATTGGCCATTAAGTTTCAACATATGAATTTTGGGAAACACACTCAAAATCTTGAAATATAACAAATGGGCTCAGAGATTCTCTTTGGGATATTAAAATGTTACAAAATTAGACAGTGGTGATTACAGCATGACTTCGTGAATATATACTAAAATAATTTAATATTTTAACAATAACTTTCACAGTATGTGAATTATATCTCAATTTTTTTAAAGTAAAGGTAATCTAATAAAAGAAAATTATAAATTAGTTTTACTTATTAAAACAAGCCTTCCACAGAAACCAATTAATAAATAAGCAATGAATTACTGTTTAAAAAAAGTTCAGAAGTTCAGGGCCCATAATAATTTAGGCCCTGCAGACAGAGTTGGGCAATGAGGCAGGTAGCCCAGAACACAAGCAGTAGGATACAAAGAAAAGGATTTGAACAACATAATAGAAACTGTCTTTTTAGCTGCATCATTTTGGATTATCACCACCTTTCCATGAAGGAGCTAGAAATTTGTGTCAAAAATACACTTAATACTGTATCACATATAAATGTGTAATAAAGAGTTTATAGATTACATTACTTTAGTCAATCTCTAAAAATGTTTTATCAGCTGCTAATTTAAGAATTCTTCCAGATATCATGAATCCACTGAGTCTTATAGTATAAGGGCCCTGCATAACTACGAGGGAACTTCAAAAAGTCCCCAGAAAACTAGAACTAAAATACAAGCTTATTTTGGTAAAAACTTTTAATCCACACACAATGTTTGCATAATATACACTTCTATGAATTATTTGACATCTCCTTATATTACATTCCCTCTCAAGGCAGGGGAAATCTAAGTAAAGAGAACCCTTAATGAACATTCTTCGATGGGTGAAATGTTGACTGAACGTGCTATTACTTACATGGAAAAGCAGCTTGTTATTTAGGTGTAATTTTTTTAAAGTACAGAAATATTTAACACTGAAAATTAACAATTTGACAATAATATTAGTGATATTTTTAAAAAAATCTTTGACACTGGTTTAATGTGTTAGTGATCTGTAACAAAACTATTGTGTTTACACTCATTTTCTGGTAAGGGTCTCAATGCTAACAAAGTATGTGCTATCTTTAAATAAGGCCAGTCATCTCTATTCTTGAAGTTGCAAGGAACAAAACTGTGCTTCTGATGTGATAAATTATATATTGTTCATTCTGATGTAAGTCAAATTGATCATGTTTGCTTCACTTGAAATAAAGACATCTTTTTAAATTTGTAATCAGACCCATTTTCTTTCAGAAGGAATAAATCAAGAAACAAACCAAACATTGGTTCTCCATTAGCAACTGCAGGTACTTATTCATCTGAATCAGGAGATCCCCATCAGAAGACTGGGAACAGTCTCATCTCCTAGGTCACCAAGATGCTGAGTCCAAGGGTTTGAGATCCAGAAATGCACCTTCTTCTGGGATTCTCTTCTCTGAGGATTTACTTTACATTACACCCTACCATTACCCAAAGCTAGAGCATTCTTCATCTTACCTGCATCAAACTGCAACAGAAAGCTTCATGAATAAAAATGTTTTCACTTCTTTTCCCCTAGGTTTTTGCCCTAGGGTGCATGCACTCACTGAAGAGAGACAGAGAAAAGTGAAAAATCATCTCCCATGGGGGATGGCCACACCACAATCCCTCCTCTTCCAGTCTCCTCTTGGGATTTGGGGCATGCACGTATGTGCACCTGGTATAATTTTCAAGTTCCTGGGTCCAGACTCAAACCACAGTCTAGTGCCTTAACTGCCATGCCACCTGCTGGCCCCAAAAATCTTTCATTTTCGTAGAAAGGATGGAACCAATCTGAACCCAATAAATGATTAAGGCCAGTCATAAAATTGGGCTTTAAATGAAAGACATTTTCCCAACTACTCATACCAAAACATATACAAGAGGGTTTTTGCTGTACACATGTTACGGTGACATATATGAATACCAAAAATTATCCCCAAAGAAAGTTAAATTAGCAAACCTTTTATATTGATGTACAAGCAATTTGAAAGATATATTGTCAAATCCCTACAGTCTTCTGAAAATAGCTTGAAAATCTGTGTATGATGCAGGGCTTTCTTCATTACAAGAGGGAAAAAAACGGAGACAGGTTAAGTAGACTAATTCATGAAATCTAAGGAGATCATTCAACCAAACAGTATGATATGCAGGGCTACAGCCAACCAGAACAGCTTGACTACTCCCTCCAGTCTGTCTCTCTCTCTAATTTAATCTCTTCTCAACACCTGCTGACTCTCCAAACAGCAAGCTTTGAGTAGCACTCTTGGTTTCCATTTTATAACTTCCTGTGTCTGGCACTGCTAAAAATTACTTGACTGGTTCTCAATTTACGAATTAAAAATTCCTAGGAAGGAGCCACCTTCAGTGATGCCTTCATGGTGTGACACTCTGTAATGCTGAGGCCATATGGGAAGGTCCCAGGTTCTCATCCCCAGGTCTCCCTAAAATTGCCAGGCATATATGCATGCCCATGGTCCTGACTGGCTAGATCTGAGAGATCATGGCATGAAGACCCTGATGAAAGTGCTTCCCAACTCTCTTTCAATAAACTTTCTCTCTAAATAAACTTTTTAAAAGACATGCCACAAAGAACTAAATGGCTTAGGTCAAATTAGAAAGTCAACTCTAGCTAGGGATTTTTTTTAATTTATTTATTTTATTTACATATTTTTTATTACTATTCATACATTAAATCACTATACATAACTTAGATTGTGAAGAGACTTTACCCAACATGATATACACCTCAGTCCAGCCCAGTTGAGACCACCACACACATCCTCGTCAATAGATACTGGACCTTATCTGTGTCCTACAAGTGTCTTACTTCTCCATTTCCCCCCAAATTTCCTACACTCTTCCCCTCTCACACTCTCTTTCTACTTTGTCTCTAGTGTCCATTATAATTTTTAATACTTTTATGTTCTTGAGTCTTTCAACTCTCTAAGGAAGACATAGCTAGGGACTTTGAAAGCACATCAATTACCACATGATTCTAAACTGAGAAAAGAGGAACTCTCAAAGGAAGAGAAGGTGACAAATAATAATAATAACAATAACAACAACAGAATAAAACACATATTCATTAATGTGGAATCTCATTCCACTATGCAGTAAAGATCAAAAATCTGTTGCCAGAAAGTTCAGATTACTTTTATCCACCTTATAGTACTTTTTTTTGGGGGGGGGGGGGGGGTATTTTTACTATAGGGCACATGTGCTCGCCAGACAGACAGAGACAGACAGAGAGACAGAAAGCGAGAAATCACCCCCCGGGGGGATGGCCATGCCAAAATCCCTTCTCCTCTGTTCTCCTCTCAGGATCTTAGGCACGCAAGCACACACTCCTGGCGTGAGTTTTAAGCCACCGGGTCCTGGATGCGAACTGCGGTCAACTAGATGGGAGTCCAGCGACATAGCCATTACGCTAACTGCTGGTCCCCACCTTATAGTATTTTTAATTGCTTGTTGTTTTCATTTTCTTAGCCATGATTTCAAGTCTTTGACTTCAATTTGTCCTTCATTATATAGGTTTAACCAAATTAATAATTGACCATTTTTACAGTTTGTTCTATTTTGACCTACTTCAGATGACAATTCCTGCCTTAAGATAGTAGAAAATCTGCTTTTCAAGGAGGAAGAAAGAACCAGAAGTATTTTTAGAAACTGACATATTTTATTCAAGTAAAGCATAAGAAGAAAAGCACAATTAAATGATTTTTTAGTCAGTATCTTTTTAGATAAGATGTTGTAAGGCAAAATGGGTCAACAGATGTTTTAAAATCCACAGCCAACTAGTCCACAAACCAGTGGGCTTCTATGCTTATTTGAGTTATTCTCTGTCACACTTGTTCTCTTACTCTTCTGAGGTGGACTAAATAATACACATACAAGGAAACTCTCTACAACTAGAAGTCCTTGATTTATTCTCTATTACAATATTACTACTACTCAGGGACTATATTAGGACAGGTAAAATTTCTCCATGGTTCTTAAATATACCTGTTTTGATTTTTTTATACCTTCACTTTTAATAATTCATTATGTACATTTCCATATATATTTGGTAGAATTGATTCTGCATCATTAATAATATCTAAGTGGTAGTTCAGACATTGTCCCCCAAAGTCACTTAATACTACATAGATCATCAAAGAGGGTATATACTTCAAAGCTTTAAAACATACATGTGTGTGTATATGTAACTTAGAAGACTGTGTCTTTGAAGTAGTAATATTAGGATTCATAACGAGTCAGAATTTTTTTACTTTAATGAATTGAATTATTTTCTCTGAGAACATTCTTTCTCCTCAAGAATTGGGTTCAACCTACCTTCAAATATCTAAATCCACAAAAGGCTGCTATGGGCATTCCTCTCTACCCAGACACATGGAACACAAAGGATTAATGAGCTCTGGAAATTACATCTGAATTCTGAGCTCCCTAAAACCAAATGGCATTGATTTTCTTGAATCCACAATAGGAGATAACGGTGAAGGACTTGCAAAATCCCTCCTTCATTGACTCAGCACATTGTGACAGCCTGGGTGGGCTAGTGTGTCTGGAGCATGAGAAGAAAAGACAATAAATCTGAACTTGGCCTGTGCCTCACCTGGACTGGAAGATTCCCAAGAAAACAGCCCATTCATCCAGAACAGCACCACAAAGTTAAGAACCACCCAAATAGATCCTCATGAATATTCTTACAAGAGACAAAAGGGACCTATAAAGAAAACTCTTTTATATCATTTGAGGCTCAGAAGCCACACTGACCATAATCCTTTCTCTTAGTTTTAATAACTTTCTTTGTAATTTCTGATTAACATATAATTGTTGTACATCTTTGTGGAGTACAGTGTGGTTTTTCAAAGCATGCATACAGTGTGCAACAATCAAATCCCTCATGCTTAAGAGTCACTTGAAAGAGAGAACCTGATTATGCCCTGGATTTTGATCTTCTGAAGATTAGAAAAGCAGCCCTTATAATAGAGGGCAATTGCAGGGAACAAGATGACTTTTCCTGAACATGGTCAGAGAAAAATGCCAGCATTAATGATAATCCTAATCAGAAATGGCTGGACATAAACACAAAACCAGATGAAATTCAGATAGCAACTGTCTAATTTACTTCTCTCATGTAACACCTCCCATGCCAGGCAAAGTCATTCCAACATTGTATGCCATGTCAAAGACTAGAAGTATAATGAATCAGAGTCTAAAGCCAGAAACCAAAGCATTTCTTTTTCATTTTGTGAATAGTAAATCGCATCCATAGTGTCCAAATACATAAAATAACAAACTTGAGGTAAAAAACAACTAGAAAATTGTGCTTTTTCCCTGCAATGTCTAAATTAAGTGAATGTACTGGACTGGTTCATTAAGACAAAAATACAGTTACTTTGTTCAAAGTAGATTATTAGTACAGATGCAGGAAAGGCCAAAACAAGTAGGATCTGTTAAATAAATTTAAAGCACCCCAACAGAGATTTCATGTTTTTAAGGGAAAGTAGAGAAAACAAAGCAGGTATTTGCAAATAAATCTTTTTAAAAATCTGAGTGACTGAAAAGAGATAAGGAGTGTGTGTTATCAGACTCCAAACCATTCCTGCAGGGCTCGTTGGAGGAGGTATATGGAGTCAGACTTGGAGGAAGACATGTTTCAAGGACAAACACCACTCTTACTTTTCACTCATACACCGATCACTTAGTTTTTAGGCTTGTGACTATAGAGAGAGCTCTTGACAAATGGGCATTGTCACTGTACCAAGGGCAATTTCCCCCAGTGTTAAGGGGACCACTAATTACAGGTCTTTTTCAAGCACCCTTGCAACCCCAAAGAAATTAGCAACTGAGTAGGAGATGCAAGACTGGGAGACTGATGACCCTACAAGCCTAGTAACTACACATGCTGAAAAAAGAAAGGGTGAAGTTGCAATATGAACACTACGAAAGGTTTTAATTAAGGTTTTTAACATTCTAATACAAAGGAACTTATAAGCATTGATGTTCAGTATCACTTCGAAGTACACTACATAATAGAATTGTCCAACAGAAATATAATGCAAGCCACATATAAAATTTAAATTTTACAGAACCATATTTAAAAAGGTAAGAAGAAACAGGTGAAATTAATTTTAATTATTACACTTTCTTTAACACTACATAGCCAATATCCTTTCAAAGTACAGTAAACACACTTATAGACAGTGAATCCAGCTTACACCTGTGTGTATGGGGGGGGGTGTGTGTGTGTGTGTGTGTGTGTGTGTGTGTGTGTGTGTGAGAGAGAGAGAGAGATCTGAGCTGGCTGAGAATGGAGATGGAGACATTGTTGGGAAGGCCTCTCTCTCCCTGAAGAAATGAATGAATAAATTAAAAAAAAAAAAAAAAAGATAAGGAAAGTCCTTGGCTACAGTATTTTAAAGCTATCAGCATAATAATACATTCTAAAGCTCTCTCTTTCTATATATTTATTTGTCCCTGTCACTTCATGTTTCAGTGTGACTGAAGGCAAATTTTTTTTAATGACTTTATTGTTTAATGTGCTCTAATGACTTCATCTGTAAAATGCTTTTATCATGGCTTAAATCACAGAGTTTGGAGGAGAAATAAATAATAAAATCTCCATTATATGCTTATCATAGTACTTGGCAGAACTCATATCAGTTATTATTATTATCTCTTGTAGCTTTCTTTGTGCTTTGTTTCTCCTATTTTTTATGTTTCCCTTTTATGTCTCTCTGAGTTCCTGTTCCCTTCCATATAACTGACTAATAAATATCAAGAGAATTATTTTCAGAGATTCAATAAAATTTATTGAAAAAGTATGTTCCCCTCCTTGATTTTAAAATTGTATGGATGCGTTGCTATGTATTTTTAATCCTGTAAAAAATAAAAATACTAACATAATAATTTAAAAGCCATAGTGGAGATAAAACTTACACGTATTTAATAATTGCATAATTATTTTTGTATTTCTCTTTAGTACATGGCCCCCTCTCCCTTAAAAAAAAAAAAAAAAAAATTAAAAAAAAAAAAAAAAAAAAAAAGCCAAGCAAGAAAGGAAGTGAGAATTATCTATTGAACTTGTAAACAAGACAGTTTTGTAAGAGAAGTTTCAAAGGACTGGTGGGGGCAACCAAATCAGGAAGTTGTAAACAACGCATGTGAACAATTCTGGAAATCCAGTTATGACAGAAAGATGAGAGTGTGGACAGTAACCTCACCTCCATTCTCCAGCTTCTATCTGTCATTGTCTGACTCACTATAAAATCAGCTCTCACACATGCATAATTATAGTTATACATTAAAGGTAGATCTATGGTGAAAGCCAAAGAAACATCAAACCCACAGCAGGGATAAAGTCCAAATACCATATGAAGTGATTGTCATCAAAAGATACTTCCATTTTGAAAAACTATCAAGTGAAAAATAAAAATGGTACTGAGTCAGGAAATTTTCCTAAGACATTCTCCTGTCGCTGAAGACCTGCCAGTCGACACCACTGAACACATGGACGTCTACGCCTGGTCTGCGGTGAACATCATTACTCCCTATATTCCCTACATTCAGAACCACTGGGGAGAAAAACATCCATGGCAAGGCCAGTGAGTTGCAGATGATGGAGAAATACAAATGGAAATAAACTGAATCAACAGTTTATTTCCTATAGGCAAAGGACAACCTGTCGACACTTCTAAGGTTGCTAGTGGTCTGTCTATGGTCAGGAAAGATACAGTTTTCATGAATTTGAAAACCTCACAGACAGCATAATGGAAAATAGGTGGATCTCAGACCTGCCCAGATTTAAGTCTTGGTGTCCTTACTACTACTGTTCTTCAAAATTGGACAATCAATTCCACAGGCTGAGCCTTCATTTTAAAAAATAAAAAAAGGCCTAACAGTATCTCCTTTATAGTTTTGTGGGGGAAGATCAAATAGAATAGTGCTTAGGTTAGAAAGTGCTCAACAGGTAGGGGTGAAAGAGAAGTGGGTGAGGCTATCTAAGGACAACATGAAGGATCCTTACATTTTTATATTTTAACTGTATCAATGCCAAGTGTGAATATCCTGGTTATAATATTGTACTGTAGTTGTGCAAGATGTTACTAATTGGAGAAATTAGATAAAGGGTGTATGAAATCACTCAATTGTTTTTTAAAATTGCAAGTGAATCTGCAAATAAAAACTTTACCTTAAAATGAATATTTTAAAAATTATAACAAATGATATACTTGTAACATGTTTTAGTTCATATTCCCCCTACCCGTTCTTTAATACTGAAATTAAAAAATTATTTTCCATTTTTAAAAAAGTGGCAAGTGCTCATTGGGCTGTCTGGTATTTTTAAAAAGTTCATTTCTTCCCATAAGAGGTTTCTGATCCTTTTGACTCTTTGGTCAAAGTGCCCTTTAAATGTGCATTAAATGGCATGAATAGGTGCTGTGTGCTACTATGTAACACAAAGAAAACCTGTGTGAAAATTTGAAATAATGCAGTTAATGCATTTCTTTACATTATCCAAGAATTATTACAGTTTAAGCATGACCTATGCCATCAAGAAATGTACAGACCAGTAGGGCAGATGAATTAAACTTTATGTAAACATAGTTAAATTCAGGAGGTGCAAAGCATCAGGGAATAAGTATAGTTTATAGTACAGTTAAGCAAGTTAATGTGTCAGTATATTCTGAAGGAGTTAGAGAGATTCTGAAAACACACCAGTGATTATTATCTGACAGATGAGTGACCCATCCCATGACACTCTCACTTTGGTCTTTCCAGAAGAGAATGAGTTATAGTACTCCCTAGTGTAGGAGGTGCACTCACACACAAGATTTTGCTGTTAATGTCCTTTGAAGCATGAGAAGGATCAATAGGATTTTTCCATTTATGCATGCCCAATTTCAAAGCCACAGTTAAATGAGTGGGTTTAGGGGGGGAGGGGCGACTTTACATTATAGGAAACATTTTTCAAATTTTCATTTCATTCAATGATTTAGAGATTAGGAGGCCTCGTTGGTCCTTTCTTATACATTATCCTAGATTTAGAGCTACTGATCATTTCTCTAAATCTCAGGGTCTGCTGGAATGTTCTGAAATTGAAATAAAGCTCTCAGATATTTAAAGGAGACATTTCCTGCAGCAGCCATCCTCCTTTCTTTTTGCCTCCCACACACAAAATCCATAATAGTCAGCAGGCTTATCTGAGATTTTGAAAGCCTTTCACCCTCCTTACAGATAGTATGTAAAATGCTGTGATTGAGATGAATATCGTTTCTGGGTTAAAACCTAATATACTTTTTTTTTCTTTTTTTAGGTTTCAGAGACAGAGAGTGACACAGCATCATCCTCAAGAGTCTTCACACTGCCATCCACCCCTAACCCACTGAGATCATAGACACACTTGCACATGCACTCAGCATGTACAGGAAGCCCTTGGAACATGAACCCCAAACCTCTTCCATATGGCCTCAACTTCATCGAGTGTTGTGCTACCACGTGCCACCATGGCTGACCCTCATGTACTGTTTTAGAGTGAATCAGTTAGGCCCTCAATATTCTTTACAAATTAATTCTGACTCCCAAAATACCCAACCAGATCCAGTTAGAACACAATCCAGTTAGACTCCTAAGTGATAATTACTATATTAAGAACAAATTCTAAGGTTGAAGTCAAAGTTTCCTAAGGTCTAGCCCAGCTCAGCTTCCACATCTCCCTCATGTAAACATTAATCTGTAGTTGCTGTTAGCTACTAGTCATTTCCAAACCCACTGTTCACTCTTTCTCATCGTACGCTTCACTAATGTGAACACCTTTGTCTGAGCAGGCTTCCTTCTTCACGTTTTCAAACCTTCCTATCCTTCAAAAACCAATTCGAATGCCCCCTTCCCTATGAGATTTCTGGATCAACACTCTCAGAAATGAGTTCTCTCCTCCCCACAGCCATAGCACTTAGACTCTGCCTACCCTGAATTTAGCTATACTTTGTAGAGGTATGACCCATCTGTCCTACTGGTTGTCTATTTCTTGATTGTAAAGAACATGTTTAAATATAATTTATTAAAAATAATAAGTTCAACAATAATCTTTGGAAAAAAATCTCAGCAAATGCAATACATCATTAATCACATATTTCGCCATTCCCAATTTGCCTAGGACTGTGTGAAAGGATGGACAAAGACAAGGTCCTTTTCATTAGTTTCCAAACACCCTAGTTTCCCTCCCAGTCATCATGATGTATTCATTATGGCTTTTGTTCCAAACACAGATGAGCCCTCAGAGAAGTCAATCCTCTTAGAAACCACACTTTATTATCAGGATTTACCATTGGAATGGAGATTTGTTTTCCAGTCTATAGTCTGGTCCCTTAGGTTTTGAAATTTCTATTATGACAGCACAGTAAACATTTCCGTCATGGGAGGGAACAGTCCTCCCTCCTGCATAACAGATGTGGAAGTCATGAAGCACATCGCCTGCCACCCACCAGCTCATCAGAAACACACAGTACATTATTTGGATGGTTGGTGCTTTCCATGACCTTATCTAAAGAGAAGCTCCTGAAAAGCCACCCGCTAAGTAAGGCAGGATTTAAATAGCTCAAAGACTGACACAATTTATAATCATTCCTCAGTTTGTACCTATGCCACACACCCTGTGAGAGCATTTTTCTTCCTGTCTGGGACACATTTTCCTCTAGCCCTTTCGAAGGCTACTGTCACAAAACCCTCTCCTGCCTTTTTTGTTTGTATTTTTGTCTTAATGCTTTTAAGAGCGGAGAGGTCTCTGTACCCTTCTCTGGAAGGTACTCAGCCAATCAGCTCATTTTCCAGGATTTTTCTGACAGCTCATCATCCACCACATCAGAGGCAAAGCCCCAGCTGCCTGTCTAAACGCAAATGATATGCAAAGAGAGACAGCTTGAAACTCTCCTAAGATTTTTCCTTAAAAATGGGGTGGAGGTTGAGAGAGCCCTGCTGCTGCTGCTGCTACTGCTGCTGCTGGGCAAATTCTAGGGAAAGGTGGCCAATGTGGAAAGGTCAAAGTTCAGGAACAATTGGATGATTTTCAATTAAATTCTACAATTTGAGTAATCTGTGTTTTTCAATTAAAAAAAAAAAATAGATGAGGCCAGCAGGTGGCATGCAGGCTGGAGCACTGGGTTCCATATAGCCAACTGCACAGTTCGAGTCCTGGACCTAGAGGCTTGGAAATCACACCAAGCATGCGTGCATACCCAAAACCCCTAGAGGAGACAGGAGGAGAAGGGACTGTGGCATGGCTCACCTCCAAGGAGGTGATTTCTCACTTTTTCTTTCTCACTCACTCACTCTGGCAAGTGCACATGCTCTATAGCAAAACTGAAAAAGAAAAAAAAAATAGATTACAGACTAAAAAGGGTACTTAAAAAGATTTAAAATATTGATAGAGCATAAGTAGCTTTCAAGTTCAAGTTTCTTTCATGTATTGAGTCCAAGATAATTATGTATACACCAAAGGAACATCCATATCCATATGGTTGTTTTAGTAAAGTCCCATTCACACAAACTAAAGCAGCAAAGCCATGTTAGATAGAAGACAGTCTTGTGGAAAGATGGCAAACTGCACAGAGACAACCATGTCCCCTTTCCCCTCCTGTTCTTCATGAAGTGAACCTAAAGCAGCACAATTTAAAATGTTGCAAATAACTACTGCACCTTCTCAACTTCTAGCTGTTCTATCAGTCTTCAAATAAATGGAAAGAGGGAAGAGTTTAGATAGTCTTTATGCCCCACACCTCTAGAAGAATTCTCAGAGCTTGGCCAGAGGCAATGCTGCTGCCTAAATGATAAAAGGATCATTCTAATTTAAAAGGGTAAGTCCTTAAGGAATTGCACATCTCAGGGCTTATCCACAAGAGCTAAGGCCTTTCTTTACTGTATTTATATGTCCCCATACCACCCAGATCAAAAGTGAGGGGCCATGGGACCAGCAGTTAGCATAATGGCTATGTTGCTGGACTCCCATGTAGTTGACCACAGTTTGAGTCCTGGACCTGGTGGCTTAAATTCATGCCAGGCGCGTGTGCGTGCATGCCCAAGATCCCGATAAGAGAATGGAGGAGAAGCGATTGCGCCATGGCCACCCTCCCCGCCTCACTTTCTGTCTCTCTGTCTTTCTCTGTCTTTCTGGTGAGCACAGGCACCCTATAGCAAAAACCTCTCAAGAAAAAAAAAAAAAAAAAAGTGAGGGACCAGCAGGTAGTGTGGTGGTTAAGGGCACTGGACTCCCCCATGGCCAACCATGATTCAAGCCCTGGTCGTTGAGCCCACATGGCCAACCATGATTCAAGTCCTGGTCGTGGCGGCTTACTTTATCACTTTCCCTCTCTCTCTCTCACTCAGTCCTTCTCTGGTCAAATGAAATAAATAAAGTTAAGTAAAATCATTCTTTTGAAAAAAAAAAAAAGTGAATGTAAGTCATTTCCACATAACCATTCTCTGGTATCCTATGGATAATGAGTTTCTCTTTATCCATCTCTCATTAGAAAGGGATTGGCCACTTCACAAACAGTACAGAACAGCTAAACTTTATATATCCATAATAACCAGTCTTCCAGTCTTTGTTAGGATTAGTGATGTTAGTGTATATAAGAAAAATGTACAAGTAGAATCCACAGCTGTATTGCATTCTAACTACGGCTGTGAGCAAATATGGTAAAAACAACAATGGGGAGGAGGGCCCACAGGGAGCAAAGCAAACATTTGCTACTGAGGATCAGCAATAATGTCTTTCTACGGTAGGTGGACTTCTAGTGTTGAGTTAACATGCAGCTCATGGTACCCAAGGCATATAACACATAGGTCTAAACTCTTCTCATCAAAAAAATTTCCTAGTCCATCATAGCCACATGAACCATACTAAAATTCTTCTCATGGGAAGCAGGTAAGAAGCTGATGAACTGCATCCATTTACCTGTTTCCTAACCTGGAGTATAGCTTCTGACTGCTTGTTGGTTAGTTCAGTAGCAAACAACAGCAAAAATTAAAGCAAGCGCCAGATAGTGACAGTAGGAATGCAACACTCTACAAGGCTGACACACAAGGGAAGGTAATAGGTTAGCATCTGGAGACCTTCTGCGCATGCTAGGCATACATGCCTATAATCTAACTCTGGCTGAAGCTGGAAATAGATTGCGGCTTGAAGACCCTTTGGGAGTACTTGTCTGTTTCTCTTTCTCATGGAAGAAAGAAACTTTAAAAAAAGAGAAAAAGAAGAAGAAAAAGAAAAAAGAAAGAAAAGCATGCTTTAACATAGTCTAAGTTGTTATTCTCACAAATATTCAAAGCCAAATCAAATTTTGTCATTGAGTCTAACTCACCAAGTGAGTAATTTTACATTACCTTGTGGTCAAAACCACAAGAACAACTCTTTCCTACATTGAGTATTGCCTGACATGAGTGGTTCTCAGCTCTGCTTATACATCCTGGAGAGCTCTTAAAATCCAGATGTGCCTAGGCAGCATGCTATCTAAGAAAATGTACAAGAATAATCCACAACTTTTCTTGAGTATATCACTGCTTTTCCAGTCTACTAGGTGATTTCAAAGTGTCCTCAAGGTTGAGAGCTACCACTGTAGAGTATCTTTCCATCCCGGTATGTGGTTTTATCACAATTTGCCCAAGACTTTATCAATCTAAAAAGTGAAAGTCCCACATGCCATGTACCCCTTTAGTCTCAAGCAATCTTGGACTGTTGGCCAACCTACTATTAAATTCTACTTTTTCTTTTTTTTTTTTCATTCTCTACATTAATTCACTATACACCATCACAACACACAAATGAATTTTCCATCCAAAATACACTGTGCATTGGCTCAATCAAGCACATCCACATACATGTTCTCAGCAAATAATTTTCCAATTCTTATGTCCTGCATACCTTGCCTTTTGTTTTGCCATCCTTGATTCCCCATCCCCCACCCTCTGCCATGTCCCATCCTCCTCCCACATTGTCCCTGGCATCCACGGTTGCCCTCCATGCCTTCCCCCCCCCCCCATTCAATTGTTCTGCCAATGAACTTAATTAGTCTAAATATATCCAATAGCTAGCACAGCTGACACATACCTATACATGAACCCAAGTCTGACTTTAGGCATAAACTCCAGTGAGTAGAATGAACATACTATAAAGTAGTACCCAGCTGTGTCCGTACAGCTCGCTGCAGTCGTCAAATATCCATTTTTTTTTACAAAATGATACGAACAGTTTTACCGGTTTTTTTTATTTTTATATTACCTAACATTCATTCCCTGAGCATCATCATAACATACAGACAGATCACTGTCGGCCACAGGAGTTCAGTGCCTTAACCCCTGCTCCACCTGCAAACCTTACTCTCTAATTCTGCAGATTTGACATGTAAATGAGATAAAGTCAATGAACAAAAGCCCAGAGAATACATCTAAGCTAAAGGTAATCTATTTCACTAGCAATTGACCTTCGTTTTGGAATTTATGTTCACTATACTATCAATAACCCTATTTTGTATAACTCACTTAGCAAAAGCAAAATGTAATAGCAAAAAGCTGGACTCCCACATAGTCAACCATGGTTAGAGTTCCAGACCTAGTGGTTTAAACCTCATGCCAGGCACGCAGACAAGTGTGACAAAATCCCAAAAGGAGAGTAGAAGAGAAGGGACTGTGGCATGGCCATCCACCCCACGAGGTGAGGAGGATATCTCACTGTCTCTCTGTCTCTGTCTCTCCAGCAAGCTCATGCATCCTATAGCAAAAAAAAAAAAAACTGCTTAAAAAAAAAAGAATAGCAAATATGGCAGACTGATAAGTCAAAGCACATTAAAGAAGGCATGGGAACAGTGGAAGGGTGACTTTCTGTGCATGGCTTATTTTACTTAGCATAATGTGCTCTGGATTCATATATATTGTTGCAAATGACATAATCTCATTTACTGATGGATTCTTAGGTTGCTTCCATAGCTTGGCTGTTGTGAGTAACACTGCAATGTGTACATGGAATAAAGATATTTCTCTGATATATGCACTTTGTATAAATGCAATATACACAGAAGTATGATTGTTGAATCATATAGGAATTCCATTTTTAGTTAAGAAAACTCCATACTGTTTTTCATAATAACTGTACCAATTTATATTTTTATCAACGACATACAGGGTGTCTTTTTCTCCACATCCTTACCAACAGTTGTTTTCTTTCATGTTTTGATAATAGTTATTTTAACAGATGGTTTATGGTTTTAATTTTAATTTCTATGATGATTACTAATATTGAGCATCCTTTCATATATTTATTATCTTTATGTCTACTTTTCAGAAATGTCTATTCCGAACTTTTCTCTATCTTTTCATTATTTTTCTTTATTATTTATTTTTTCTTTACTATTATTTTCACTATTTTCTTGCTATTGGATTCTTGGAGTTCTTTATATATCTTGGATATTTATCCTTTATCAGATGCATACTTTGTAAATATTTTCACCCAACCTGTAGGTTATTGCTTCACTCTATTAAGTGTTTTCTTTGCAATACAGAAACTGGTTGTTAAACACTTACTGGTGTACCACTTATTCTAGCTCATCACCCATCTTGAATGAGTTAGAGAGTCAGATACAACCTTATTAAAAGAGAAATTCTGGGGCAGGGAAAAAAAGTCTTGATGATAACCATCAAATGAAATAGCCAAAGGGACAGAGAGAAAATATAATTTTTTCATATTCTATAGAATATGAGGAAAAAACTACTGTGTATCTTAGCTCAAAATAAACCAACCTTTAAAGAGAAGGGGCAAAAAATCACAATGTCAAAAGAGGCTAGCATTCTGGAGGCTCCATGAGAAATGAACCCCACACTGTCTCCACCTGCCTCTACTTCCTCCACATCATTGTATATGTAAGTAGATGGGTTGGGAAGCCCATATATAGGGTCCCTAAGAGGGACTTCATAGCTTTTATATAAAACTTACCTAGTTTCATGGGCTAGAATGTCTTCCTTTTCCACAGTCCCACAATGACGC
>NW_006160211.1:359391-366886 GCF_000334495.1 Tupaia belangeri chinensis
GTTTACAAAGTATGAACAAAATTTGACCACATAGCCTTCCCTTTGCCACATAAAAGTCATGCTGAGGAAAAGGAGAAAAAAAAAGGCAGCTTCTTGCTTCCCATTCTGAAGGTGATGTTCAAGGTAAAAGATTCTATTTTTGTTCATACTTTGTAAACATGAACAGAAAAATTACTGTGAGTTCTGACCAATAGGTTTCTATTCATGTTTTTAACCAAACAAGTTGAAACACTGGCTTTCTGTTTCTTTCCCAGGAGTATGTTTTATGTGTTCAGTGCTTTCCTCCTAATCTTTCACATCCCTTTTTGTAACAGTATAAAGTGAAGGTACAGTGGGTCAAACTTTCATTGATTTAACAATGCTTCCCTTGGCTCAGAGAAGTGAGGAAATGTTTTCTGTCCTTACAAAGCATAAAGGTAGAAAATCGGTTTTTTTCAGGAGGCAGTCACACTGCATCCATGTGAATAGTTTCCTTAGCCTGCTTGAGCTCTGACATCCTTGACCGACTGCTCATACGCATGCACTCTCTATGACTCAAACCAGACTCTAATATTCATGCCAGGTCACTAGTTCCCACCTGCAAAACTGACCACTTCAACTTTCTCTGGCTTCCATAGGTTTGCCTGTCATGGGGTCACCCCTCTCACCTCATTCAGGATCAGAAGCCTCTTGGATTCCTGTGTTTTATTAAATTCCTCATATCTGGAATATTTTATCTGTTTCCCTAAAGAATTTTCTGTAAATGCTCCTATGTTCCTTTGGAAAAAAAAAAAATAGGAAAGGAATAAAGAGGTAGGGAGGGAAGAAGGATATATTCAGGAACATTTTCTAACCATACATATCTACATGCTCATGAACTTTTTCTTCTACTACCTTTTCATGTCCCTGGACTGCTAATATTATTCAGCTGTGGCAACACCCATCAACACTGCAGCCACACATTATTTGCAATTCCCCTACATCTTAACAGTTTACACTTTTCCCAAGATATTTTGCAAGAAAGGAAAAAGAAAAAAATGCTGAGAAAAATCTTGCTCTGCAGCAGCCCTGGGAATTTTTAAACAGAGAGGTGCATTCACACCATTAAGCTAGCAAATAAACAAAAAAGAAAAAAAAAAAGCTTTGCTTTTTCAGAGCCCACAAAAAAAAAAAAAGAGAAAAGAAAAAAGGCATCACAGAATTATATGTCATAAAAATATTTCATTAACTCAAATGAGTGATACATTGGGTTCCAACCACTTTCCTTGTTGAGATGACACTGATAACTTGATACCCATAGCAAAGAAAGAATAAATGAATTTACCTTCTCTTGGGGGAAATAGTATACCCAAGCTGGGAAAAACAAAAGAGGCAGTCCAGAAATTATCTGGGAAGAGGAATTTATAAAAGGAAGAAGCCTAACTGGAAACCATCCCCTTTGTGCCTAACTATTAGAAAGCATAAGTTACAGGATGGTGTAGTAGTTACTTCACTGGACTCCCATATGGCCAACCATAGTTTGAGTCCCAGACTCAGTGGCTTGAAAATCATGAGGGGCACATGTGTGAATATGCCTAAAATCCCAGGAGGAGAATGGAGGAGAAGGGACTGTGACATCTGGGATATGGCCATTCCCCTCAGGGGATAATTTCTCTCTTCCTCTCCTCTCCCCCCTCCCCTTTCTTCCCCCTCCCCCCTCCTTCTCTGGCTCTCTCTCCCCCCACATGGATCCTAAGGCAAAAACATCTTAAAAAAAAAATGGAAACAAAGCATAGGTCACTGGGTACTTCTTGGACAGCTGTAGGCATCATTTGCATTTGAAAGTAAGCAATGAGCAGTCAAAAGAGATTTAATTAACTTTGCATTCGATTACTACTATGATGTAATTAATTATCTCTGTCTCTTTTTTTTTTTTTTTGGTTGATCATTTTTTCATGGCATCTTACAAATGAAAGAGCAGGAAGTTTTTTGTTTTTAATCTTCTATGGGACATTAGAACTGTGAAGCCCCCCCACCCCCAGCTGAAAAAGCCAGCGTCTAATACAGTAACATCCATGTGGACTATACAAGCCCATAGAAGTGTGCAAGATTATCATTTGGGGTGCTGGTGAAAATATTAGGACATTTATATTTACTTACATTTTAATCTATAGAAAGAAATAAACTGTGCTTTCCTAACATCTAATCTATGTGTCAGCTCAGTGCATACATCCAGTCACAGGTGGTCTGACATCACTGATCTGGATGTATCCTACAAGAGTGAGTGGGGCTGACAGCCCATCCTTGATTGTTGTTTGGTTTTTTGTATTTTGCTCTATATTGCAACATGCATATCCCCAACTAAATAGATTCATAATCATATTATCTAGTTTTAATCAAGCTAATCCTCACCAAGGGCTCTGATATTTCTGTTAAGAAACTGACAGACTACTAATGCAAGTAAAATTAAAAAGAAGAGAACAGCCAGAACAAGTGTCTGCCAGTATACATTTAACTGGTCCCTTCGCAGTAAATTAAATGTTTTAACAATAAACAGGAAAACAACTTCCTTTCAAAAGAAATTCATGCTATGGAAAACGTATTATAAAAGTGAACTTCGGAATTGTTTCCTTCGCTTTATGATTTTGTTGGAGAAAACACTGAGTATATCACTATACACACGCTCCTGTCTGAACACTGTTTTTAAATCTTCCAAATGGAGAATTTCAGGGGGGGTTGAATACCTTTGTTTTAAACATTAAAATGCAGTATTTTCAAATTTGCTTTGTAAGACCTGATTAAGATCATAGAAGATGGAAATTTGCTAGTCATATTTCCACAAAAATCATTGCAAGATGAATTTTACATTGAAAATTGACTTACAGATTAAGAGAAGCCCATGATGCACTCCTGCTCAAATTATTTTTGAGGAATATTTTTCAAGTAAATTACCAATTGAAAATCTCAAAACAAGCATGAATTAAAAATAAGTACACCTTCCAACTGCTTCATCACAATTTAAATTAAGTCTAAAAACTAATAAACCATACTAAAGTACATTGTTCTCACCTAAAAAGGCACAATATTTTGATGGGAACAAATATTTCGTAACCATAAATAAAATGTTTTAAAGTGTTGATGTTGTATTTTTTTATTTTTAAGTGAATGTTTCTATAAGAAACATATGGCTATTATAGTAAATGTATATGGTATAAAAAATAGAGTTTAGGGGTGAATGTTCAAAAATATTTTACTGATAGAGGCACAAAACCTGAAATGCTTTGTGACCACTGTTCTACATAGCTTCTGGCTTGGTGAGAATTTAATATATGATGGGGCTACTGTATATACCAGATAGCTTGAAGTTCCTTGATGAATAAGTTAGGGAGTAACAAAAACATATTCAATGCATCAGTAAAGCTCCAATTAAGAAAATAAATTGCACTAAAAGGTAGGCTACAAAATGAAAGTTTTAAGTATCATATCCACCTCAGAATCTCAATAGTAAGCCCATACTGGTTCCAGCAGTCTGCCTCAACGAGCATTCAGAAATGCTGAGAGAATATGACTGAAATATGTCTTCAAGTTAAAGCTTCCTAAAACCATTCAACCAACTTCCACCTTCAATTGAAATTTTATATTCATGGATGATGTCAAAATTTCTGATATTCAAAACACAACTCTCATCATAAAGTTTTTCTTAACTCTAGGAAATCGTGTCGCTCTCATGTTCAACACTCTCCAGTGGGCATTACATCTCAGAAAAAAAAAAAGGAAACCCAATTCTTAGGAGTGCCCACAATGTCCTCCCTGAGCTCTCTTCTCACTGCCTCTCCGGCCTCAACTCCTATTCTTTTCACCCTCGGTAGCTGGGCTTCAACTGCACACTGGTCCCCTTGCTCTTTCTTGGACATCCCAGGCCTATTCTCACCTCAGGCAGCTCTTGCTAGACTCTCAGTCAAGGATATTTCTCAATCAGCTCCCAAAGGTCTCTCCTTAATTATCACAATAGCAGGGAGGCCTCACCTGAACACCCTTCTGCAGCCTCTCTTTCTCTTATTCATATTTCTCCTTAACTCCCAATGCCATCTCATATATATTTCCTTTTTTTTTTTTTTTCCATTTGACTACTATGGAAGATTTTGTGATTTACTCACTGTTGTATCCCAGGACGATGACAGCACTGGCACATAGTATAAATATTTTGAATATACATATATATTCATCTTAAAAATAAAACAATAGAGTTGTTCCAATACACTCAAAAATACAAGGAGAAACCACATCCATTAATTTATTACACCTTTACTATGTATAAGGCACTATTTTGGATTATTTAAAGAAATACAAAGATAAAATTCCTTCAAGAAGTTTATGATTCAATAGGAGAAACAAACAAAAATAATTGTAATACCCAAAGGGGTATGTCTGTTAAACACCCTTGAAAGGTTGCCAGCGAAGGGGAGTGCTGGAGAAAAAGAATCCATGTCGGTTTGATGAAACAGGGAAAGTCAGGGAAGTGAAATATCAGGAATAACTTCACAGGAGAAAGTGAAGTGACCCTTGAAGATAAATAACTGCAAATAAGTCACACAATATGTAGTATGATTTATCTTTCTCTAAGATTATTTTCCATTTTTCCTCTCCTGACCACCACAGAGAGGTTAAAAAAATGAATTTATAAAGTCATTGGCCACTAAGGAGCTTAGAGTTCTTTGTAAATTTTTTAAATATTATTTACCAAAGCCTCCTAAATTTAGAATCAAACTAATTTGTTTGCCATAACAAGAGGACATTGTGGGATCAGCAGTTAGCAAAATGGCTATGTCACTGAACTCCCATGTAGTCGACCAAGGTTCGAGTCCCGGACCCAGTGGCTTAAACTCATGCCGGGCGTGTGTGCGTGCATGCTCAGATTCTGAGAGGAGAATGGAGGAGAAGGGATTGCGGCATGGCCATCCCCCTGGGGGGGTGATTTCTCACTTTCTGTCTCTCTGGCTCTGTCTTTCTGGTGAGTGCACGTGCCCTTATAGCAAAAAACTCTCTACCCAAAAAAAAAGATCTTCTATAAAGATCATCTTGCCTCAGCTTCTTGAGTAGCTGGAACTACCAGTGCATGTCACCACACCTATCTTATTTTAGCACGAGCCAGAGTAAAATATAAGCCTATGGGTAGCCTTGGCTCACCAAGCAGTAGCATCCACCACACCCTACCATGACTGGGTCAATTCGATTTATGTTAACACCAATAATGTCTTTCAGCAAATGCCATAGTCTCGGCTGGTTTATGTTTCTTATTATACCACTTCACCTCTTAAAGAAGATAACAGGGAGAAAAAAATCAAAGTCCCATGACCCTCTATTAATCTTTGATTCAAACGTCACCTCAAGGATCAGGACATCAGACGTGACATCTTTTAGATTCCCCCCCTGGGTTTTCAAGTCCTTTTACGCCAAATGGAAAGAAGAGATGTAAACTCTGGATGGCCAGATTTATACCTGCTAGCATTTTTATCTTATTCTACTATTATCTATCTGTGATCACAGCACCTGCTGGTTCAGAGGCACCAAAAGACCAGATTTGAGAGCTCTTGAAACTCGTTGCTAGGCTAAAATAGGTGTCTGGACAGAAAGATTTCTGCTTTAAAAAGTAGTGCAAAAATATATTCTATGCCACTAGGACATGCTTGACCTTCTGGCAACAGGGTGATATTGGGCTGGCAACCCACTGACACCTAAGGTTATAAATGGAGTGGGTCCTCTATTGCTGATGGTTAATATCAAACATGGCATCAGAAAATTACTTACCATGGTTCATCCTAGGTGGCACAGTCCTTAGCATACTGGATGGCAGTGCTAGGAGCAACATGGCCAACTGTGGGCTTAGAACCCCCACTCAACTAAAAATATGCCAGGCGCATTCACATGTGCCCAGATCCTGACGGGCTGGAGGGCTGGGATGAGGGGATGCTGGTGTGATGCAACCAGACGTCACTCACTAGGGTCGGGGGTCGGTCAGTCTGTCTCTCTCATATGCATAGCTATATGGTTTCTATCATTAATAAGACAAAAATAAGACCATTTTTTAAAAAGGACTTTTTGGAAGTTCTAAGAATCATTTTCTCTACACTAGAAGTAGGTGTTGAATGATAAGTGGGTTCTAAGAATGAAGAACTTTAGCATTATTTCCGTATTGATTAAAGAGACAGGGCTGAATATTAGACCCTGCACACAAATATCTTATTCATAAACAAAAGTTTGATATGGCATGAGAATACAAAACAAAGGTAGGAAGCTCTTCCCATTACGAATATCCACAGCTTTTAATCAAACAAAAAATATCTCCTGCTTGAATAACTTTAAGAAATTAGAATACATAAATCAATAAAAATGTCTTAGGGTATTGCTTTGATTAAATGATAAGGATCTTTATCAGCAGTAATGAATGCCACTTATCTACAATTATCCTTCGGAAGTAGGGCAGGGATAGCTGTTATCCAGACCACTACACAGCTCAAAGAAAATTAATCTTGTTTGCCAACATTTTTTGTAAACGAAAGTATTTATTTGTTGATTCAGAATCAATAAACAGTTTTGTTGTTCAGTTCAGGGTGTCCTTTTAGACACACTGATTTTTTGAGTCCAGGGCTTAATCCTCATGTGTTTTACATGACTCTCAGAGGTTAATTATTAAGCAGATAGTGTGCATCTCATTTCAAGGAAGAGATAGACATCTCCCCCAGCTGTCTATGGGGATAATGGAAGAGAGAAGATAGATATGATCTTCATTTCGCTGTCGATGAAGTGAATATCCTGAATGGATATTCTGCAGCAGTCTAATGAGACAACACATCTCACAGCGGAAATTTGAAATATTCTGAATCGCTACAGTAAAGGAGATTCAAACCTGAATTTCTCATTTTCAAGAGCTTTTATACTATTTCTCCAAATAGGAAAATGTCTTGTATCTCTCTCCTACCACTCTGTCTCTATTGTGTTTGTTATTCAATGCACAGCAGTAATTCCAACCAGGACAAATCATTCCTGCCTTGAGCATCTGATTTTGGCTCCTGTTCACAAACCAGTGTCCATAGAAACTTGTTTCCATTCTTATGCTCTTTGTCTTCTTGCTACCTTATACCAATGGCCTTGACACATGCCAAGGCACAGACCATAGGAACTGCAGTACACAGACCCAATGAGTTGTTCAGTACCCTTTTTATAACTCATTCCCTTCTGAAAGCAGACTCTAGCCACAGTTCAGAATCAAATGGCAACATAGCAGTGTAGAAGTCAAGTCTGTAAGCCAGTCAGTTTTCCTTGAAATCCCTTATTGGCTGGAGTCTAGCTTCTTTTGGGTTTAAGCTAATGTCTCTTAAGTATTCTTGCTTGTGAAATTGTGAGACTCTTATGCCTGATCTACTCTTCTCCACAGATAAACAAAAATTTCTGACCTTTAAAATGTCTTCATCAAAAGCCTTCAAAAGCTTTTTGGAACACCCACAGTGTATCTGAAAAACAATGTAATATATATTCT